>NC_132873.1:19464939-19764939 GCF_048164855.1 Canis lupus baileyi
CACAACCACGTTTATTTGCCAAAACTTAACAGGCTGAGGGATGCTTGGTTGGCTGAGATGGTTAAGCATTTGCCTTTGGCTCAGATCATGATCCTGGGGTCCTAGGATCCAACCCTACAGCAGGCTTCTTGTTCAGCAGGGAGTCTGCTTCTCCCTCTCTCTCAGCCCCTTCCCCCACCTCCCCTGTTCATGCTTGCTCATACTCTCTCTCTGAAATAAATAAATAAAAGTCTTTAAAAACCAAAAAAACCTTCACAAGTTGACTATTTAAAAGGGCAAATGCTATTTTATGTAAGTTAAACTTCAACAACGCTGTACAGATAAAACAAAAATAAAACACCAAGTAGACAACCTAATTAAAACCCACTATCCACTACCCATCAAAACAAACTAAAAACATCTCTCCAAAGTCCTAGGAAAAATATATGTACTACCTGGTCAAATGTCATTACAATAATATGTATTTGCACATGGATATAAAAGTATATGTACCTGTTCCTAAATATCTAAGAATATAAATTTTTAAAAGAAAGTGCTAGGCTTTCACTTTACCCAGTTGTTCATTCATATGTAAATTCATACCAAACTACTTATTTATATAGACAACCATGTCTTTTGTAATATAATTGATTCCAGAAAGAATTGAGTAAATTAAATTGAGTGGGGAGAATTTATTACTTCAGTAAAATGCAGTACATTGGAGAAAGCACTGACCTGGAAATCAAAAGAACAGGTCTTTCTAAGCATATAATGGAACACAGTTTTGTTTTGAAAAAATACTATCAATCTACCACAATCTTCTTCTAGTTTATTTCCCATCACACTAAATAGAGATTCGGTAAGTGTTCACTTCTTTTTTTTTTTTTTTAATTTGATTAGTTCAGGGACCCTGGGTGACTCAGCGGTTTAGAGCCTGCCCAGGGCGTGATCCTGGAGTCCAGGGATCAAATCCCACATCAGAGTCCCTGCATGGAGACTGCTCCTCCCTCTGCCTGTGTCTCTGCCTCTTACTCCCTCTCTCTCTGTGTTTCTCATGAAAAAATAAAATCTTAAAAAAATAAAAATAAATTTGATTAGTTCTTCCTTTTTTTGTAAGACTATTTGTTTTTTATTTAAGACTATTTGTTTTTTTAGAGCAGTTTTAAGCTGATAGCAAAGTTGAGAAGGTACAGATATTTCCTGTATACAGCAGCCCTCACACATGCATAGCTTCCTTCATTATCAATATCCTCCAGTAGAGAGGTATATCTATTTGTTTACTTAGAGTGCAAGTGGCAGAAGGGGCAGAAGGAGAGAGAGAATCTTAAGTAGGCTCCATGGTGGTCAGATCTCACAGAGCTCAATCACACGACCCTGAGATCATGATAGAGTCAAAATCAAGAATTAGACACTTGGGGATCCCTGGGTGGCTCAGCAGTTTAGCACCTGCCTTTGGCCCAGGGCCCAATCCTGGAGTCCCGGGATTGAGTCCCACATCGGACTCCTGGCATGGAGCCTGCTTCTCTCTCCTCCTGTGTCTCTGCCTCTCTCTCTCTATGTTTATCATAAATTAATTAATTAATTAATTAATTTAAAAAAAAAGAATTAGACACTTAACCAACTAAACCACCCCAGCGCCCCAAGAGTACATTTGTTACAAATGAACCTTCATTGACCCATCATAATTATTCAAAGTCTACAGTTCATTCTTGGTGTTGTATATTCTATGGGTTTGGACAGATAATATAATGAAAGGTCTCTGTCATTTCAGTATTATACAGAATATTTTCACTCACCTAAAATGTTGACTTCTATTTTACTCTATTTTCTCATTGCCTGTTTTCATAACTATTTTTTTACCATTTATCACTATAATCCATCACTTATTTGTATGTGTGATACAAAATGAGACTATAAGTTAACTTTTACCCAAAAGCAAACTCATCTTTCCATCCCCATGTATTAAGTAAACCTATCTTCATCACTTATAAAACAAAAACCAAAACCAAGCAAGCCTCTCCCTCCCAATCAAAAAACACCGTAGGTCATTTTAAGTTTTTATTTAAATTCATTAGTTAAAAATAAATAAATAAATAAATAAATAAATAAATAAATAAATAAATAAATAAATAAATAAATAAATAAATTCATTAGTTAATGGGACGCCTGGGTGGCTCGGCGGTTGAATGTCTATCTTTGGCTTGGGACGTGATTCCGTAGTTCTGGGATCAAGTCCCACATCAAGCACCTTCATGGAGGCTGCTTCTCCTCCCTCTGCCTGTGTTTCTGCCTCTCTTTGTGTTTCTCATGAATAAATCAATAAAATCTCTTTTAAAAAATTCATTGGTTAACACACAGTGTAATATTAGTTTCAGGTGTACAATATAGTGACACAACACTTCCATACAACACTTGGTGCTCATGAGAAGTGCACTCCTTAACCTCCATCACCTATTTAACCCACTCCCCCACCAACCTCCCCTTTGTGTTTTGGTCCTATTTCTGTTACCAGTCAGATTACTTGAAACAAATTACATAATTTTTCTAGGTTTCAATCTAAAAATCAAAAAAATATGTTGAACTTTCTTTAAGGTCCCATCTAACTCAAGATCTCAGAGGGTTATATAATTCTAAAAATTTCTTCAAAACCATATGCACTCAAAACATTTTATTTTAAAAGTAAACTTTCTATGAAAATAAAAATAAGACAAAAAAACCTTTATTCTATGAATCTAAGTTCAAGCTCAGTGAGGAAAAACTCCCCTGGGAATTATTTAGCAAGATTTTTAAAGCAATAACTCAGTTTTTCTACTTGAAAGATTAAAATTTTATAAAATTTTGCTGAGCAAAGTTAAATATTCCTGTGAATGACAAATATAGCAAAATCTAGACTGACAAAAAAGGATATGACTGTATTTCTTTCTCAAAGACAGTAAAGTCCTCAACCAGGGGAAATTTTACCCCCCAGAGGACATTTGGCAATGTTTGGAGACAATTTTAGTTGTCACAACTGCAGGTGGTGGTAATACTGGCATCTGTGGGTAGAGGCCACGAATGCTGCTAAAAATTTTACAATGCACATATGCTTCCCCCACACACATACAGAATTATCCAGCACAAGATATCAGCAGAGCCAAGGTAGAAAATCCCTGCTCTAGGAGTATTAACAATGCAATTTATCTTCTCGGATAGTGAGCAGAGATGTATCAATAGAAATATCCTATTCAGAAATACAAGTAAACAGAAATGCATGTTTTTTATTGTATCAATCCTGAAAAACCTTTCTATGTGATATATCCAGGAAATTACAATACCACCCATTAGGATTGCTATAAGCAAAAAAAATGGTGGCTACAGAAACTGGAACCCTCATATACTGCTGGTGGGAATATAAAATGGTACAACCACTTTGAGAAACAGTCTGGCAGATCCTCGAAAGATTAAACATAGAATTACCACATGACCCAGTAATTACTCTCCTAGATATGTACCCAAGAAAACTGAAAACATATATCCACATAAAAACTTGTACACAGGGCAGCCCCAGTGGCTCAGCGGTTTAGTGCTACCTTCAGTCCAGGGCATGATCCTGGGGACCCGGGATCAAGTCCCATGTCGGGCTCCCTGCATGGAGCCTGCTTCTCTCTCTGCCTGTGTCTCTGCCGCACCCCCTCCCCCGTGTCTCTCATGAATAAATAAAATCTTTAAAAAAAATTGTACACAAATGTTCATAGCAGCATTAGTCATAGGAGGGGAAAAAGAACCTTGGAAATATTCAAATTTTTATCAACTAATGAATGCATTAATAAAATGTGATATGGCTATGCAATTAATTTTTTGATTAAAAAAAAGTACTCATGTGGAATCTCAAAGATCCCTCAAGAACCAAAACAATCCTGAGAAAGAAGAACAAAGCTGGAAGCCTCAAACTTCCTGGCTTCAAAACATCACAAAGCTACAGGAGCACCTAAGTGGCTCAGTCAGTTAAGCAGCTGACACTTGATTTGGCTTAGATCATGATCTCAGGGGCATTGAGATCGAGTCCCACATCAAGCTCTGTGCTCAGGATGAAGCCTGCTTAAGATTCTCTCTCTCAGGGTGCCTGGGTGGCTCAGTCAGTTAAGTGCCTGCCTTGGGCTCAGGTCATGATCCCGGGGTCCTGGAATTAAGCCCCACGTTGGGCTCCCTGTCCTCTGCTCCTCCCTCTCCATTTTTCATACTCTCTCAAATAATTTTAAAAACTTAAAAATTTTTAAAAATGCATAATAAATGGTGCTAGGAAAATTAGATACTCAAATGCACAGAAAAAAGTTGGACCCTTCCTTACCTTACACTATATACAAAAACTAATAAGTAAAATCTTAAAAAAAAACTAACTCAAAATGTAAAAAAGACCTACATGAAAGTCCTCAAACTATAAAGATCCTAGAATCAAATATAGGGAGAAAACTTCTTGACATTTGATTGTCAGTGATCTCATGGGTATGACACAAAAAAGAATAGGCAACAAAACCAAATACAGACAAATGGAGCTATGTCAAACTTCAAACTTCTGCCCAGCAAAAGAAACTATCAAAAGTAAAAAGGCAACCTACCTACAGAATGGGAAAAATATTTGCAAATCATATATCTGATAAGGGATCAATATCCATAATATGTAAAGAACTCCTACAACTCAAGCCTAGACATATATACCCACGCACAAAGCCCAAAAAGTTTTAATGGGAAATGGATTCAAATAGACATTCCTCAAAAGAAGATATATGAATGGCCAATGAGCACATGAAAAGATGCCCAATATCACTAATCATGAAGGAACTGGAAACCAAAACTATAACATATCACCTCACACCCATTAAAATGGCCACCATAAAAAAAAAAAAAGAAAGAAAGAAAAGAGATTAACAACTGTTACTAAGGATTTGGAAAAATTTGAACACTTGAGCATTGTTAGTAGGAATGTAAAATGTAAGATGCTATGGAAAACAATATGAGGTTCCTCAAACATTTTAAAATTGAACTCCCATATGATCCACCAGTCTCACTTCTGAATATACATCTAAAGGAACTGAAAATAGAATCTCAAAGAGGTATTTGTACATCTGCTATATTAGTTAGTTAAGGCTGCTATAACAAAATACCAAAGACTGAGTGATTTAACAAAAACTTTGGGGTGCCTGGGTGGTTCAGTCACTTGGTTTGAGCTTTTGATTTTAGCTTAAGGTCATGATCTCAGGATCCTGGGATCAACTCTTGGTTTCAGCTCAGGTCATGATCTCAGGGTCCTGGGATCAAGCCCCAACATCAAGTCCCATGTTAAGGGCTCCACACTCAGTGGGGAGTCTACTTAAGGATTCTTCTCCCTCTCCCTCGCCCCTCCCCTCACTTGTCCTCTCTCACTTTCTCTCTAAAATAAATGAATAAATAATTTTTTTTGTATTCCTTAAAGAATAGAAACTTTTTTTTTCACAGCTCTGGATGCTGGAAGTCTAAATTCAAGGTGCCAACCAATTCAGTTCTCCAGGGAGAACTCTTTTCTTTACTTGAGACAGTCATCTTCTCATCACATCATATATGGCAGAGAGAGAGTGCTTATATATATCAAGCCCATTATATGTATATCATCATATATGGAGAGAGAGCGAGTGCTTCCAGTACCTCTTCCTCTTCTTATAAGAGGACACCAATACACTGGATTAGGACCTCACTCTAACCATTACCAAATCCTTACCAGTCCTATCTTCAAATATGGTCATTTTGGAGCATAAGATGTCAACACATGAATTCAGTCCATACCACCTATATTCATTGTAGCATTATACTTAGCTACCAAGAGGTAGAAGCCACCAAAACATTCATCAATGTATGAATGGATAAAGAAAATGTGGGGACGCCTGGGTGGCTCAACAGTTGAGCATCTGCCTTTGGCTCAGGGCTTCATCTCGGGGTCTGGGATTGAGTCCCATATCAGGTTCTTTGCGGGCAGACTGCTTCTCCGTCTGCTTATGTCTCTGCCTCTCTCTGTGTGTCTCTCAGGAATAAATAAATAAAATCTTAAAAAAAAAGAAAAGAAAAGAAAACGTGGTATGTAGTACATACAATGAAATATTATTCAGTCTTTATAAAAGAAGGAAATACTATCATATACTATCACATTGATGAGCCTTGAGGACATCATGTTAAGAGAAATAAAAGTCACAAAAAGACTATTAGGGTGGGGCTGTTGTAACAGGCTGCTGTAAGTATACAACAAATCCCCAGACCTTTCTATCCTTCATGACTGAAACCCAAAACTCAGAAACAACCTCTGCACCCTCTACCTAGCCCCTTGGCAATCACCACTCCACTTATATGAGGTATCTAAAACCGTCAAACTCAAAGAAATGGAAAGTAGAAAGGTGCACAACAATTTGCATCTTTCTTGCACACCTGCAAAGTCTTGGGATGATGAATTTTATGTTTTATGTTTTTGCCAAGAAAAAAAAGAAAGAGGGAGGGAGAGAGGAAGGAAGGAGGGAGGGAGGAGGGAGTGAGGGAGGAAGGGAAGAGAAGGAATGGAAAGAAGCTCTTGATACATACTATAACATGGATGAACAATTACAGCTAATTAATGAGTTCAGCAAGGTTGCAGAATACAAGATTAATATACAAAAATCAATTGTATTTGTATACACTAGCAACAAACACTCCAAAAGTACAATTAAGAAAATATCATACCAAAAAGAAAGAAAGAAAGAAAGAAAGAAAGAAAGAAAGAAAGAAAGAAAGAAAGAAAGAAATTAAATTAAATTAAATTAAATTAAATTAAATTAAATTAAATTAAATTAAATTAAATTAAATTCCAGGGGCACCTGGGTGGCTCAGTCAGTTGAACATCCGACTCTTGGTCTCAGCTCAAGTTATGATCTCATGGGTCTTGGGATTCAAACCTCATGTCAGGCTTCATGTTCATTGGGGAATCTACTTGAAGATTCTCTTCCTCTGCTTCTCCCCCCCCCCCATGTTCTCTCTTAGATAAATAAAATGTTTTTAAAAACTCCATTTACAATAGAATCAAAAAGAATAAAATTATTAGGAATAAACAACAAAAAAAATGCATGATTTGCACACGGAAAACTGTAACGTATCACTGAAAGACACTGAAGAAGAATGAAATAGAAAGGGATTCCAGGGTGCCTGGGTGGTTCAGTTGGTTAAGTGTATAGCTCTTGATTTCAGCTCAAGTCATGATCTCAGGGTCATAAGATCAAGCCCTGTGTGAGGCTCCCTGCTGAGTGCGGAGTCTGCTTGAGTTTCTCTCCCTCTTCCTTTGCCTCTGCCCTTTCCCCACTGTGCTCTCTCTCTAAAATAAAATTTAAAAAGTATTTTTTAAAAAAAACATATTTTTTTTTAAAAAGAAAAACATGCCATGCTCATGGATTGGAGGGCTTAATATTAGTAAAATGGCAAACTCCCCAAATTTATTTACATATTCAATGCAATCCTTATCCAATACCAGCTACCTTTCTTGTAGAATTGACAAGCAGCTTCTGAAATACATATTGAAATAAAAAGAACTCAGAATAGGCAAAACAATCTTGAAAAAGGAAAAAAAGTTAGAGGACTTACATTTCCTGATTTCAAAATTTATTATGAAGCAAAAGAATCAGGGCAGTGTGCTAGTGACATACAGACAGACATATATAGCAATGAATTAGAATTGAGAGTTCAATTGAGAGCCACTGGGTGGCTCAGTGGTTGAGCATCTGCCTTTGGCTCAAGGCATGATCCCAGGGTCCTAGGATCAAGTTCCACTTTGGGCTCCCTGTAGGGAGCCTACTTCTCCCTCTACCTATGTCTCTGCCTCTCGTTCAGTGTCTCTCATAAATAAATAAAATCTTTATTTAAAAAAAAACCTGAGAGTTCAGAAATAAATCTTCATATGAATAACCAAATGATTTTTGACAAGAGAGTCAACAACTCAACAAAGTAAACAGCCTTTTCAGTGATGGTTGGATTGGATATCTATGCAACTGGACATCCACATTGAAAAAACTCAAGTTTATGGGATGAGTACTGGGTGTCATACTACACATTGGCAAATTGAATTTAAATAAAAAAATTTTAGGGCAGCTCGGGTAGCTCATCGGTTTAGCACTGCCTTCAGCCCAGGGCGTAATCCTAGAGACCCAGGATCGAGTCCCACGTTGGGCTCCCTGCATGGAGCCTGCTTCTCCCTCCGCCCGTGCCCCCCCCATGAATAAATAAATAAAAATTTAAATATAAATAAATAAATAATTTTTAAAAAGAAAAAAATAAAGTTGGATCTCCTACCTCACAACATATACAAAAATTAACTCAAATCATAGACTTTAGGGCACCAGGGTGGTTCACTCAGTCCATTAAGTATCCAAATCTTGATTTCTACTCAGGCCATGATCTCAGGGTTGTGAGATTTGAACCCCATGTCAGGCTCCACACAGGACATGGAGCCTGCTTAAGATTCTCTCTTTGTCTTTCTCTCCTCTCTTTAAAAAAAAAAAAAAAAAAAATCATAGACCTCAAATGTAAGAACTCAAGCTATAAAATTCTGAAAAAGGAAAAAAATAAGCAAACATCTTTGTAACTTTGGATTAGACAAAAGGTTCTTAACTATAACATCAAAAAATTACAATAAAAGGAAAAATAGATAATTTGGACTTCATTAAAATTAAAAACTTTCATGCTTCAAAGTACACTATTCCAAAGAAGGAAAAATAAAATAAGATAAACAGAGAGGGAGGCAAACCATAAGAGACTCCTAACTATAGTGAACAAACTGAGGGTTGCTGGAGGTGTGAGGTCAGGGGATGGGCTAAATGAGTGATCGCATTAAGGAGGGCACTTGTTTGATTGGTTGGTTTCGTTTTTTAAAGATGTCATTTATTTATTCAGGCTCCCTGAGGGGAACCTAACTCAGGAGTCAATTCCAGGACACTGGGATCACAACCTGAGCCAAAGGTAGATGTTCAACCATTGAGGCCCCAGGTGCCCCTAAGAGGGCACTTGTAATGAGTACTAGGTGTTATACACAAGTAATGAATCATTAAATTCTATCCCTGAAACTATTACTACACTATATGTTAACTAACTTGAATTTAAATAAAATCTTGAGGGCAGCCAGGGTGACTCAGCGGTTTAGTGGCGCCTTCTGCCCAGGGCATGATCCTGGAGTCCTGGGATTGATTCCCATGTCAGGCTCCCCCCACAGAGCCTGCTTCTCCCTCTGCCTGTGTCTCTGCCTCTCTCTATCTCTATCTCTCTGTGTCTCTCATGAATAAATAATCTTATAAATAAATAAATAAATAAATAAATAAATAAATAAATAAAATCTTGAAAAAATAAATTTAAATAAATTTTAAGAAAACAAAAAAACAAAGTATACCATTCAGAAAATGAAAAAATTCAGAGAATGAAAAAATTATAAATTATATATCTCATCAAGGACTAATACCTAGAATTTAAAAAAGAACACTTACAACTCAATCAATATGACCCAGTAATTCTACTCCCAAGTATACAAAAGATAAAAAACATACATTCACACAAAAACCTGTACCTATATATTTATGACACATTATTCATAATAGTCAAAAAACTATAAATGACCTAAATATCCATCAATTAATGAATGATTTAAAATATGGTATATCCATAACAGCATGCTAGGCAATAAAAACAAATGAATCAGGCAGGCCCGGTGTCTCAGCAGTTTAGCGCCACCTTCAGTCCAGGGCGTGATCCTGGAGACCCGGGATCAAGTCCCACATCAGACTCCCTGCATGGAGCCTGCTCCTCCCTCTGGCTGCATCTCTGCCTCTCTCTCTCTCTCTCTCTCTCTGTGTCTCTCATGAATAAATAAATAAAATCTTTAAAAACAAACAAACAAATGAATCAATGATGCTTACTTCACATGAATGAACCTTGAAATCGTTATGCTAACTGAAAGAAGCCGGACAAAAAAGGTCACATACTCTATGATTCCATTTATATGAAATATCCAGAGTAGGCAAATTCTTTTTTTTTTAAAGATTTATTTATTTATTTATTCATGATAGACATAGAGAGAGAGAGAGAGAGAGAGAGAGGTAGAGACACAGGCAGAGGGAGAAGCAGGCTCCATGCCAGGAGCTCGATGTAGGACTCGATCCTGGGACTTCAGGATCGCACCCTGGGCCAAAGGCAGGCGCTAAACCACTGAGCCACCCAGGGATCCCCAGAGTAGGCAAATTCTTAAAGATAGGAAGTAGATTATTGATTGCCAGGGGCTGAAGGAAGGAATGAATGAAGAATTCCTGCTAATGGGTACAGGGCTTCTTTTGAGGATGATAAAAACACTCTAAAATTGTGGTACAAACAACCCTAATATTCTAAAAACCACTCAATTATCCAACTTAAGTGGGTGAGTTATATGGCAGGTAAATTATTTCTTATAAAGCTGTTAAAGAAAATAATACTATACACAAATAATTAAACTTTTAATAAGCAATACATCACATGTTAAAATTTATTTGCAACAACTGAAAATAGATGAGGAAAAGGTATAAAAAAAACATTTAAAAAAAAACATTTAAAATTCCTAAAGGTGGTAAATTTAGAGGCTTTTGAGGGAAGCCCCAAAAGAGATTTTCATTTACTACAAAGAAGAATTTTCCATTTGGATAACAAGGGAAAGCATGGAAATAAGAAAAAGCAACCTCTGACGCACAATTCCTACTGCAAAACAAAGTATTTTGCAAAACCTCAGTAAAGAATTATATAGTCCTATATCTTGCAAAACTGCCAAGTCTGACAAAGCCAATTCGGGCTGAGGTTATTTTCTGTACAGCTGGAGAAACTTTGGAGCAGGGGGTTTGGGGGGAGCAAAGGTGAGACAAATCTTTTATTGTTGCTTGGCCAGAGTCAAATTTTCTTAAACTCTAATTCATGCTTAAAGTCCAAAGAGTTTTGTTTCACATTTTCCCTTGCTTTTTTCCCCCACACTGAACTTAGAAAAACTGCAAACACAGAAAACTATAAAAAGTAAAACATACTCACAGATCAAGGCTGTACAAAAAGAATACATTTTCTAGGAATGGGACCATAAATAAGTTAGAAATACAAAATATTACTGGAAAGAACCAGGAAAGTCAACATTTCCATTAAAAGGCAAGAATTCATCCTACACTTAACATCTCTGATAGATGATCTACTTAAATATTTTCAGGAGCTTACTACAGTTGACGCTTCAACAAGATGGGGGTTAAGAGTGCAGTCAAAATTCCACATATAACTTTTGACTCCCCCAAACTTAAGCAGCAGCTTCCTGTTGACCAGATGCCTTACTAACAACATAAACAATTAACACAGATTTTGTATGTTATACGTATTATATATTGTATTTTTATAATAAAGTAAGCTAGACATAGGGAATCATAAAAAGGAAGAGAAAGTATACTTACAGTAGTACTATACTGTATTTATCCCAAAAAAATCTGCATATAAGTGGACCCACACGGTTCAAAACCATATTGTACAAGGGTAAACTATAATTCAAAAGATAGGCCATGTACTGTTGCAAATCACAAGGTCAAAAAGCAAATGAGATCTCTTTATCAAAATAAAATATTTTTTTCATGAAAATGGTCAATTTATTATCACTATTACAATAATGTGCCATTATATAGTTAACTTACAATAGCATTAGAAATGCTTGAGTCATCACCTAGTACACACCTACACATATATGTGAAACAAAAATTTCATGATACAATTCTTTTTCTTACTATGCTCTATTCTTTTCTTTTATTTTTTAATACTAGTCACAGCCCCAAGATCAACTCAGAAGCTTAGAAGACAAAACTCTCCTGAAACACAATGGAGGTATAGCTTAGTATAAATCAACTTTCTGAATAAAAACACAGTAGTAGGGGATCCCTGGGTGGCGCAGCAGTTTGGCGCCTGCCTTTGGCCCAGGGCGCGATCCTGGAGATCCGGGATCGAATCCCACGTCGGGTTCCGGTGCATGGAGCCTGCTTCTCCCTCTGCCTGTGTCTCTGCCTCTCTCTCTCTCTCTCTCTCTCTGTGACTATCATAAATAAATTTTAAAAAAATTAAAAAAAAAAAAAAGAATGAACCAAAAAAAAACACAGTAGTAAACATGGATTCTTATTGCTCCCAAAACACTGGCTAAGTTAACTGCAACTGATCCTGCACTTCCCCTCTTTTGCCTCTTTTATTTTTTATCAAATTAAAGTTAACTCCCATCCCTGTATTCATTTTTATATTAAAGTACTTGTTGTGGCAGGTGACAGTGTGGACAGTGATCCTCCATTCTCTACACACATACAATATTGGCACATATGTCCATACATAGAGGATAAATGGGTGGATATTTATTTCCTAGAATTGATACTTCATTCAATTAATTTATATATATCTGCTGTCTATGATCATAGCTATAAACTGTGTAATGACTTCTGACGATGTTCCTGAGAATAAATACAACCAGTTTGCAGTATGGGAAATACAAGATCACTTTAAATAATTTCCCTTAAAGTTATACTCTTTCTCCTTATTTGTAACTTATCTCTATCACTATATTATTTTTCTTCAGAAAATAACTTAAACCTTTGCTAAAAATTCAGTACCTATCCTAACCAGAAAAAAATACTAAATAACATCGACAACTGAAAATGCCAAGACCTTAATCCAGCCTGGGCTCTAACATAAAAACTCTTAGGATCTAGGCCATGGTTCCTATAAGAAGAATGTTACCCAAAAGTACATCTTTGCTTCCTTCCACAAGTTGCTTACTCTCCTCTGCTCTACCACAATCACTATGATTAGACACTGCCTCTAATGAACTGAGTTTTAGTCTTAATCTGTTCTAGGGGTTCTAAATCTAGAGGCTTTGAAATTTTGTACAGGTATTTTTATGAAATATGCATTTTTATGAAATATGCTCATAGGTTTAATCTTAAAGCAGTAAATCTGGAGGCATGGAAGACACTGTAAACAAAGAAACTTACTGAATATTTTTTCATCGTCTAGCAAATCTGTCTGCTGTCCAGCAACTACATAATTTCTTCAAAGAAAAAAACTATGGCTTAGTTAAAAGCACTGCGACTTCCCCAAAGAACATTAATGAGGTACAGCACATAATATCAACAAATTTCACTATGAAACGAAGAAAAAAGAAGTATCAGGCTACAGAGAGTTAATCTAAAATACAAAAATACTGTTCATGACCCAGACCACTACTGGATACAGCAGCTGATAGGAGATATATCTGACTTATAAGGCCACAATAACTGAAATGGCCAGCCTCTCCTTTGTCAGGAAATCAGGTGAGCCCAGAAACATCATTGGATTTCAGTAAGACCTTCAGACAATTTTGTTCAAAAGACTAGATTTTTTAATAATTCAGAGTTACCTTCAATCCTACAGACTCTCTTCATCATCATTAAAGATAAGGATGTAGATGACTGTACTAGTTTTCTAGGACTAGCATAACAAACTACCACAAACTGAGTGACTTAAAACAATGGAAATTTATTGTGTCACAGTTCTGGAGACTATAAGTCCAAAATCAAGGTGTTGGCAGCCATGCTCCCGCTGAAATCTACAGAAGAGAATCCTGCCTTGGCTCTTCTAACTTCTAGCTAACAATTGTTAAGTGTTGCTTTGCTTATAGATGGAATCACTCAAATCCTGCTTCCATCATCATATTACCACAGTCCCCCTATATGTCTCTGTCTTCACCTCGTATAAGGACACCCTAATTAAAAAAAAAAGGACACCTAATTCAGTATGACCTCAACTTGACTACATCAGCAAAGGCCATATTTCTAAGGAATGTCACATTCACATGCTCTGGGGGTTAGGACTTCAACATATCCTTTTGGGGGACACAATTCAACCCATAACAATAACTATTTATCTAAAATGGTCATCCATGGGGTGCCTAGGTGGCTCACTCAGTTAAGTAGCAACCTTTGGCTGAGATCACATCCTGTGATCTGGGTGTTGAGCCTGTTTCTCCCTCTCCCTCTGCCCGTCCCCACTGCTCATGCTCTCTCTCTCCCCCAAATAAATAAATAAATAAAACCTTTAAAATGGTCATCAATAAGTTTATGTTTATATGTAGTAGATTTATACGCCCATTTTCCTACAAGGATTACCACATAAGATTGTATACTGTATGCACTGACCAATATTCCTAACCCTAAATATTAATGCCCTTTATAAGACAGTAATCAGAATGATAAAGAAAAGATCATTGTCGGACCCAAGGAATTTAACAAAAATCCCCTACCTCTGGACAAGCAGAACAGGACTAACTCCATTTTGTGCTACACCTGCCATCTCATGTATAACCCCCACATGACCTGCTTATTGCTTAAGGCACTCCCCCACCCTAGTCAAGCTGCTGAGCACACCCTTACTGGAAACCGGCTCATATAGGAATGTGGAACCCCTAACCGCCAAAGAATGTAAACCCCGCCTTTTGTCCGCCAAACCTGCGTGCCAATTCTGACCAGAGTGATAGGCTAGTTCAAATGGTCACTATAGGGTAAATTGTAATTCAATTGGCCACCTGCGTATGGACCGACATGACTATGCAACTTTCTGTGTGTGTGTTACAATCTCATTGGCCACTGGCCCCTATAAAACTGCTATGCCTCTTAACCTCGGGGTTCAAGTCCCTGCTCTGCTGTGTCAGGTATACTTGGATCCAAGCTCGAGCTTGCAAATAAACCCTCGTGCGCTTGCATCGGTGTCAGCTCCTTGGTGGTTTCTCGGATATGCAATCTTGGGCACAACAATCATTCTATTTTCTGTTTTTTTAAAGATTTTATTTATTTATTCAGAGAGAAAGAGAGACATAGATAGGGGGAGGGAGGAAGGCTCCCCTGTGGGGAGCCTGATGGGGCACTCAATCCCAGGACCCTGGGATCACGCCCTGAGCTGAAGGCAGACATTTCAACCACTGAGCCACCCAGGTGCCTCATCCCTCTTTGCTTTTTAACCCTGATTTTTAATGATTTTCTTATCCTTATAGTCAGTTCTTAAGTCTATTTTGTAAGCCTCTTGACCTCTTTACCATTCCTAAATAATGGTAACCTCCAGGGTTCTATTCTGAACTGTTTTCTATTTACTCTACACTCTATCCTGTGAACAACTCATTAGCTTCAAATATCAGCTGTTCACTAATGACTTACAAATCTCAAACTGAAACCTTTTTCTTTAGCTCCCAATTAATATATATCAAATGACCTTCCATACATTTTAACTTGGTAATTCACAACCATCTCACACTCAGAATTTCCCAAGGTGAATTAATCATTTTCCCTCTCTCTCTCTATTTTCTAACCTGTTCCTCCTCTTGTATACAAAGAGTAAGGAAGGTTGTGGGAGGCAGAAAAGGAAATGGTAACTATGAAGCAGTACAATGTGAAAGTTACACATGACTTAAAACATTATCTTCCCTCTGAAACTCACATCTTGAAATTATCACTCAGTCCAGAGATATTCATGTCACCTACTCCTCATGACTTCACTTCCATCAGGAACCACCTTTACCAGCTAATTGCTAATACCCAAAGAAAAATTACATTACTAATACCCCTATGGACCCTTGATGTCCAGTAAAGGTGAGGTTCAGACATAGACCTTGCTGGCTTCTCATCTGGCAAACAACACTCTTGAACATCCTAGGCAGTGGCTTGCTACTTTATCAGATGGCAGACAGCTTTATAATTTCAGCCTCAGTGGACTATGGAATGGGGTCAGGTCAAACTTCAAAGTGGCAACATACAATGAACAGTTAGGAATCATTTTTTCATTTTAATTTAAGAAAAATATACCTTCCACTGCCTTTGGCATGTTTTTAACTAAGGTGAAAACTTGCAAAGAAAATGCCAACACTAAAAAAAAAAAAAAAATGCCAACACTATATGATAAAATTAAATATTTTAAGATTACAATCTGAGAAAGAACAGATGTATACATCTGTTGCACATTAGACAACATCTAATCAAGGATCACTTTAGATTTAAAATTAGAAAATCATAAAGTGAAGAGTGAACATAGACTATAATTACAGAAAGAATGAAAGAGGCCATGACTTATACTCAATTCATTATTATTTATGCTAATTACTATTTTCCAATCTCAGCTCTACTGGCATTTGGGGCCAGATAATCGTGGGGGTTGTCCTGTGCATTGTAGGATGTTTGGCAGCATCCCTGGCTTCTATCAAGTAAACCCTAGTAACATCCCCTTGTTGTTAACAACTAAAAATGTCTCCAGACATTGCCAAATGTCCTGGGTGAAAAAAAAAGAAAAGAAAAAAACACACCCCTGTTAAATACCACTGTGCTAATGGAATGAAACACGATGAAAAAAAAAAAAAAGAAACACGATGATACGGACTAATCTCAAATAACTGGTAAGAAATAATTCATTACCTGGTGTTAGATATTACTTTTCTACTTATATGTGCATATGGGTAAGTCTTTGTGGTCTGAAAATTAAAAGTATTTTAAACTATAACATGACAGAAAATCCTAAAGAAATTTTCTGACTATAGGAGATCTTAAGAAGCCATCTCTTTCTGAAAGGAAGAGAAAGGAAACTAAGATTTGTGACTTAAAATCTATTTTGTATCACATTGTGCTAGTTATTTTATATAATTTATTATCTTTAATGACAAAAACTCTATAGTTATAAATATATATAATACTTATATATAAATAGAATATATAAGAAAAAATATATAGAAACTGGTAATAATG
Organism: Canis lupus baileyi; assembly: GCF_048164855.1. Lineage (NCBI taxonomy): Eukaryota > Metazoa > Chordata > Mammalia > Carnivora > Canidae > Canis > Canis lupus. Next base: position 19,481,715 of record NC_132873.1, read on the forward strand.
GTTGCCTTGAAATATGAAGACAAAGAATATGAGATCTGCAGTAGACAAAAAGTCAGTCACAATTAATAGGTCAGAAGCCCTGCTTAGGCATTTATCTGACTTAAATAGTATATCATCAAACTCATTCTATAATGCAATTACCTTAACTCATTTAACAACTCTTAAAAGTCCGTATATTCAAAGTCTGAGAAATAGAAAAATAGGAAACAGTCCCTACTCTCAAGAAATGTATAATCTCAGGGCACTTGGTCGACTCAGTTAGTAGAGCATATGATTCTTGATCTCAGGATTGTAAGTTAAAACCCCACATTGTGTATGGAACCTACTTTTTTAAAAAAGTATAATTTAGTGGCAAAGATGATCATATAAATAATGAATCATAAAAAGAATTTAACAATTCTTTCAACAAATACTGAATACTGCTATGGACTGAAGTGTATCCCCCTCAAATTCACTATATCCCCCAAAATTAAGTATAATTCCCCCCAATGTGACTGTATTTGGAGATATGACTTTTTTTTAAGACTTTATTTAATTAGGGATTCCTGGGTGGCTCAGCGGCTTAGCGCCTGCCTTCGGCCCAAGGTGTGATCCTGGAGTCCCGGGATCGAGTCCTGCATCGGGCTCCCTGTATGGAGCCTGCTTGTGTGTGTGTGTGTGTGTGTGTGTGTGTCTTTCATGGATAAATAAATAAAATCTTAAAAAAAAAAAGACTTTATTTATTCATGAGAGACACAGAGAGAGAGAGGGGCAGAGACATAGAGGGAGAAGCAGAGTCCTCGCAGGGAGTCCGATGGAGGACTCGATCCCCAGACTGGAATCATGCCCTGAGCCAAAGGCAGATACTCAACCACTGAGCCACCCAGACATCCCACAGACATGGCTTTTTAAGGAAGCAATTAATTTTTCTTAAGATTTTATTTATTTATTCATAAGAGACACACAGAGAGGCAGAGATACAGGCAGAGGGAGAAGCAGGCTCCATGCAGGGAGCCCAATGTGGGACTCGATCTCGGGACACTGAGATCATACCCTAAGCCAAACACAGACGCTCAACTGCTGAGCCACCTAGGCATCCCAAGAGGTAATTAATTTAAATGAAATCATAGAAAAAAAATAATAAATGAGGTCATAGAGTCCTAATCCAATAGCACTGGTGGCCTTATAAGAGGAAGAGAGAGTTCTCTCTCCACATGCACATACCAAGAAAAACCCATGGAGGCACACAAAAAGAAGGAAGATGCAAATCAGGAAGAGAGCCCTTACCAGAACTCAATCATCCTGGTATACTATCTTGGACTTCTATTCTCCAGAACCAAGGGAAAATAGATTTCTGTTAAACCACCAGGTCCATGGTACTTTGATATGGTATCCTATACAGATTAACACAAATACCTACTAAGCCAGACACTATACTAGAGACTAGAGTTAAAAAGATACTCTTCCTAAATTCAAGAAAAAAAGTCTAACCATGGGGCACCTGGCTAGCTCAGTCAATAGAACATACAATTCTTGAGCTTGGGGTCATGAGTTTGAGCCCCATGTTGAGGGTGGAGTTTATCCCCTCCCCACAAAAATAGAGAATACAACTGTACCCTCAAGGATCCCACTGTTTAATAGGTGAGAAAAACAAAGTACAATGTGGTAAATGCTCTACCAAAAGTAAAATAAAAGGACTTAGATAAGCCTAACACTGCTTCATCCCTCTAGAGAATACCAAGGAATATTTTTAAATGTCCACATCACAGAAATGTAGCTTGAGCTGCATTGTGATAGATAAGTAAGGATTTACAAGGCAGGCCAGGAGAGAAGGAAATTCCAAGCAAGGGGAAAATTCCAAAAGCAAAAAGCTTAGAGAGAACATGTTAAGTTCCAGTAACCATAAACAGTTCTGTGTTGCTGGAATGCAGAGTGGGAAAGGGAGAGTAGTTGGAAATGATGCTGAAAATATAAGCAGGAACCAGATAATGGATGTGCGATGATAAGGAGTTTGAACCTCATCTTGTGAACCACAGAGAATCACTGAAGAATTTTAAGCAGGAGAATAAAATGAAGATTTGTATTTTAGAAAAGTACTCTGGCAGAGTATGAAAAAGAGATTGGAGGGAGGAGAGAAGAGAAGCATTGTACCAGTTAGAAAGCTAATGCAATAAACCAGATAGAAAAATTGTAAAGGCAGGAACAGAGAGAAATAAGAAAAAGGGAAAAATATTTGTGGAGCCAAATGAAACTAGCACAGGTCTTGAAGTCACACAAAAACATTTAACATTTAACCTTGTACAAGCTACTTAGCCTTTTGAACTTTAGTTCCCTCACCTATATAATGGGAATAAGAAAAATCATTCAAGGCTTATTGTAAGAGTTAAAAAGTTAAGAAAATATTTCAGTATGCTACATATGCTATAGTTGTTTCTGGATAATGTTAATTTCCTTAGAAATGATAGAATTACCTTGGTGTCTAGTTGGATGTTCTAGTGGAAACAACCATGAAGTTAAAAGAATAATCAAGAACCAAAGATCACCCTGTATTTGTGGCCTAGGCAATAAGGTAAAAATACTGATATCAGTAACTTAGCCGGGAAAATCAAGGAAGAAACATTTTGGAAAGAAAGTGTCAGCACAGAAGTAAATAAGATGCTATAGGCACGTGCAAAAACTTCTAGCTAGAGGTGAGGAAAGATGGAGGATCTTTTTTTGTACCCAAAAAAGCCAGGTAAGATGTTGAGAGTTATTATGACATTCAAGAACAATATGAACAGAGCCACAGAAATAGGAACTATGAATCATTAAGTTCTGATGAACTACAGAGAGTAAATGAATGCGTCTGTGTCTGTGTGTGAGATAAAGTGTGTGTGCGTGCACGAATGTGCACGCATGTTAGGGAAGGAGTAACAGGCAAAGGTAAAGTTAATAAAGTAGAATGTTATACACTGTCCTACAAACTCTGGTCTGTAGATATGAGGCTGCTACAGTACTCAGAGCATGTAAAAAAGAACACTGCAATAGCACCTACGGAAAATCAGATTGCTCAAAATGTAGAGGAACTATAGGATGAATAGACAGGAGGTGGACACAATAAAAGCTGTTCTCATAATAATGCAATGGAGGCATAATAAAATTCTTATTTACAGAAGTACTATGAAAATGGAAATAAAGATGCAAGTGAAGTGAAGAAATCAAACTACCTCAGAGAAATGATAATATAGGAATGAAAAAGTTTTAAAGTTCAGAGGACAATGAAACCTTGTTATAGGCGTCTTTATCTTTTACTTAATAACTTTATTTTGGCCTACAAAAGTTATTGCATGCTCACCATAAAAATTCTATTGCAGAAATAATAAAATCTAATTAATTACCATATGAATTTTACCTACAAAGTTTATCTCTAGACTTCATTTATAAAACTTATTAATCTCAGGACTCCTGGATGGCTCAGTGGTTGAGCGTCTGCCTTCAACTCAGGTCTTGATCCTGGAGTTCTGGGTTGGAGTCCAGCATCAGACTCCCCACAGGGAGCCTGCTTCTCCCTCTGCCTGTGTCTCTGCCACTCTCTCTCTATGTCTCTCATGAATAAATAAATAAAATCTTTAAAAAAAAAAAAACCTGTATTAATCTTTAACCAATGCACCAATCCTAATTCTGGCTGTCATCATCTCTTGCCTGAACAACACTGATAGCCTCTTTACTGTTTTCTCTACATGCTTTCATAATCTGGTCTGTATGCAGTAACCAGAATAATTTTACTTTTTAAAGTAATACATAAACATAGTAATATAAAAGTACACAAGGATATGTATTTAAAAGAATCCCCTTTGGGCATCTGGGTACCTCAGTCCGTTGGGCATCTGGCTCAGGTCATGATCCTGGGGTCCTGGGATCAGGCCCCAAGTCGGGCTCCCTCCTGAGCAGGGAGCCTGGTTCTCCCTCTCCCTCTGCTCCTCACCCCTGCTTGTGCAGGCTCTCTATCTCTCTCTCAAATAAATAAAATCCCCTTTGGGCATCTGGGTACCTCAGTCCGTTGGGCTTTGGCTCAGTCATGATCCTGGGGTCCTGGGATCAGGCCCCAAGTCGGGCTCCCTCCTGAGCAGGGAGCCTGGTTCTCCCTCTCCCTCTGCTCCTCACCCCTGCTTGTGCAGGCTCTCTATCTCTCTCTCAAATAAATAAAATATTTTTTAAAAAAAAATAAAAGATTCCTCTTCATCTTAGTCCCAAAACCATTTACTTCCTCTCTGTTATCAGTCAAAATAAACTACATTATGTGCACTAATAATCCCAAAATCTCAGCGGCTTTAACAACAAAAGTTGAAAAAAACAAAAAACAAAAAAACAAAGGTTTATTTCTTATCTTGCTCCCTGTCCTACAGGTCAGCAGGCAAGCTCTGCTCATCCTGATAATTCAGAACCTAAGTGATGTGTTAATTCCAACCACAGCATTTAATTGCTAATGTCAGACGCTCCAGAATTTTTAAATCTTCTTTCTGGCATTTCCTTGATTAATGATGCATCTGTTCAGATGTTTATTAACCATCCAGGTTGCCTATTTTGTGAACTGCCTATTCAAATAATTTCCCACTTTCCCTTTAACTTGTTAGGTTTTTTTTAAAGGTGTTTTTCATATTTTAGATAATAATCCTTAACATTATATATTACAAATATCTTTCTCAATCTGTAACTCCTTTTTTTCACCTTACAGTATCTCCTGTTGCACAGAATTTTAAACTTTAATATAATAAAATTTCCCTTTATTCTTTAATTTTTTGTAACTTTTAAAAGAAATCCTCTCCTAAACCAAGGTTATAAATTTATATTTTAAGTTTTACACATACAGATTTTTTCCCCACATAGAAGTATAGGTGTAACTTTTGTATCTTTTTTTTTTTTTAACTTCTGGTTCATTGCTAATGACCATTGAAATTTAAGTTTGCAAATTCAGAGTTTTTGTTTGCTCTCTTCCCCAATTCCCCAATCACCACCTCCTCTCTAGCATATTGTCAAGTGTTTCCCTTAGTACAGAACTAGTTCCTGTAATATGGCATTTTGCAACTTCAATCCTACAAACATTTGGGGGATGCTGCAGATCCTGTCACAGATCCAGTGACTCTAAGTTCCTGGTCATAAGAATTAGTGTCTTCATTCTCATATTCCTTTGGCCCACAATTTATGAAACAAAATCTAGGCCCAAGAAGAAAAAAGCTGGGTGTTTGGGGGTTTTGTTTGTTTTTCCTTCCCTTCAAGAAGAAAGAACCCCTGGCTTCAAGCTGGGACCCTGGTTCTGATCTTCTCACATGGTCATTTTTGTACTGGTTAACCTTACAAGAACCTAGTTTGTGTTCATGATTGCCAACTTCTGGTCCTATGATTTGGTTATGCACAATACTTTGCATTTCTATTCCAAAAGATGTTAAACTTGTTTTTCAGCTTAAGCATGTTATCTCTTAATATTACATCTGTTAATGCTGTTTTTGGAATAGAGATCACATATCAAATCATAAAGTTAGAAACACGTTTATTAACAGTCCCTGAGTCATCATCTTCTCCTCTTATCTTTGTTGCTACTTTCTTGCTAATATCTACCTCCTTATCTTTATGATTATAATCATCTTAACTATAACAATTGTTAAAAAGGGAGAGACAGGGGCACCTTTGGGTGGCTCAGTCAGATAAGCGTCTGACGCTTGATCTCAGCTCAGATCTTAATCTCAGGGTCATGAGTTTGAGCCACACATTGGGTGTAAAGATTCCTAAAAAATAAATAAACTTAAAAAAAGAGAGAAACACATATGCGCATGCATATATAATATATAACCTAACTACAGTTTCAACTTCTCCCAGGAATGTAATGTTAAACCAGTAAATCTGGAATTTCCTGATCAACAGTAGTGAGGTAATCTCCCTGACAGACTCCTCTATCCCTTAAAGAAACATGAGGTGATCTGCTCTTTGTCTCTGCCCCCTTCTGCCTATTTTGTTCAGTTCATCAGAGCTCTTTCCTGTTGGCTAGATGGGCTGCCCCCGATTAATAAATCACTGAATGAAGCCAATCAAATCTTCAAATTCCCTTAGCTAAATTTTGTTTTTTATTTTTTTTAAAGATTTTATTTATTTGTTCATGATAGACATAGAGAGAGAGAGAAGCAGAGACAGAGGCAGAGGGAGAAGCAGGCTCCATGCCTGGAGCCCGATACGGAACTTGATCTTGGGACTCCAGGATCACGCCCCGGGCTAAAAATTTTTTTAACACTATACAAAACTCATTGAGAATCAGATGCTGGAAATGGCAATCTGAAGAACTCTGTAATGTGGACTTCAAATTAGCTATAAATAGCAGCTGTCATTCATAAGTTTCTTTTGAAATTATTTTCTGCTTTTTGAAGTGAATTTAAGAAAAACATTTAATGAGGCGCTGGGAGGCTCAGTTGGTTAAGCATCTGCCTTCAGTTCAGGTCATGATCCCAGTGTCCTGGGATGGAGCCCCACATTGGGGGTCCCAACTCACTCAGCGGGGAGCCTGCTTCTCCCTCTCCCTCTACCTGCCACTCCCGCTGCTTCTGCTGTCAAATAAATATATATATATAGAGAGAGAGAAACAGCTTTGCTACTACATACTATAGAAAATGGTTAAGAGTACTAGTTAAAGGGCAGCCTGGGTGGCTCGGCGGTTTAGCATTGCTTTCAGCCCAGGGTGTGGTCCTGGAGACTCGGGATTGAGTCCCACATCAGGCTCTCTGCATGGAATGGAGCCTGCTTCCCCTCTGCCTGTGTCTCTGCCTCTCTCTCCCTCTCATGAAAAAATAAATAAAATCTTTAAAAGGGGGCGGGGATCCCTGGATGGCTCAGCGGTTTAGTGCCTGCCTTTGGCCCAGGGCGTGGTCATGGAGTCTCAGGATCCCCACATGGGGCTCCCTGCATGGAGCCTGCTTCTCCCTCTGCCTGTGTCTCTGCTTCTCTCTCTTTCTCTCTCTCTCTCTCTATCATGAATAAATAAATAAAATATTAAATAAAATATTTAAAAAAAGAGTACTAGTTATACAAAATTAAGATCTGAGTGGGGGGCCTTCAATGATAAATAACTATAGGTCTGCAAATATATTATTGCCTGGTTTTAAATATTTTATTTATTTATGCATGAGAGGTAGAGAGAGAGAGAGAGAGAGAGAGAGAGAGACAGACACCGGCAGAGGGAGAAGCAGACTCCCCATGGGGAGCCTGATACAGAACTTGATCCCAGACCCTGAGGCAGATGCTCAACCACTCAGCCGCACAGGTGCCCCCATTGCCTGGTTTTAAAAGAAAAATGCAACTTCTCTTATTTTTTTTAATGAAGCTTGGTAATTTTTTCTCTCTTAAATTGGACTTTGTATATAAAACACGATTACTAAACATTGCCTTAAAAACTTCTCACTCTGGGGCACCTGGATGTCTCAGTTATTAAGCGTCTGCCTTCAGCTCAGGTCAAGATCACAGGGTTCTTGAATTGAGCCCTGGGTTGGGGTTCCTGCTCAGAGAGGAATCTGCTCCTCCCTCTGCTTCTGCCTCTGCCTCTCCCCCTAGCTCATGCTTTCTCTTTCTGTAAAACAAACAAACAAACAAACAAACCCTCTTCACCCTTCTACACATGCTTTCATACACCAGGCAGGATGTGTAAGGTGACAAATGTATATTCAGGAATGTCAGCAGGTTTCATCCTCCAATTAACTGAGAGGCCTTAATTGGAAGCAATATTTGAAAGGAGTTTAGATGTGTAAGGCAAAGCAACAAAATTCACTGAGTTTCTGTGTATAAATTAATTTCATTAATGGTACTATTCCATTTAATAAATATATTCCCTTCAAACTTAATTTTGTAATTTGCTCAATATTTCTTTGGATATATGTATTTTTTTAAGATTTTATTTTTAAGGGGGATCCCTAGGTGGCTGAGCGGTTTAGCACCTGCCTTTGGACCAGGGCCTGATCCTGGAGACCCGGGATCGAGTCCCGCGTTGGGCTCCCTGCCTGTGTCTCTGCCTCTTTCTCTCTCTGTGTCTCTCATGAATAAATAAATAAAATCTTTAAAAAACAATTAAAAAGAAAAAATTTTTTAAGTAATCTGTACCCCATACGTAAGGCTCAAACTCACCACCAAATGACCAAGAGTCATAAGCTCTACCAACTCAGCCAGTCAGGTGCCTCTGTACCTTTATTTTTCAAGTGAAGTTTTTTCTAATTTTTCATCATGCTTTTTGGGGGAGAAAAAAGTAGTGAAAAGCTTAATAATCAAAAGGATACTGTTTTCTTCTAGACACATTAGATACTCTAAACATATAAGATCTTACTCAAGGAAACTAAAACTCTGCTATTCCATATTTTCCACTTGACTGTACTTAAACATAAATCCAAAGAACCAACAAAACTACAAAAAGTTATCTTTAAATCAATCACTACAGAAAAGAAATATTTTTAAGGATTTTATTTATCTGACGGAGACAGAGAGAGAGCACAAGCTAGGGGAGCAGCAGAGGGAGTGGGAGAAACAGACTCCTTGCTGAGCTGGGAGCCTGATGCGGGGATCCATCTCAGGACCCTGAGATTTTGACCTAAGCCTAAAACAGATGTGTGGTTTTTTTTTTAAAAGATTTTATTTATTTATTCATGAGAGACAAAGAGAGAGAGAGGCACAGACACAGGCAGAGGGAGAAGCAGGCTCCGTGGAGGTAGCCTGACATGGGACTCGAACCTGGGTCTCCAGGATCACACCCCAGGCTGAAGGAAGCGCTAAACCGCTGAGCCACCAGGGCTGCCCCTAAAACAGATGTTTAACTGACTGAGCCACCCAGGCACCCCAAGAAATTTAATTGTTAAAAAAGCACATGTTCAATTTTATAATAAAGCAACTTAATTTTCAAACAGATGTGAAGGGGAAACTTACTCTTCATGTAATCTAAGTGAATGCCACAATATGTTTACATGTGCTTTTATATTTTCTAGGCAAAACAGACATTATACTCTAAAAGGGTACAGATTCTGGAACCATACCATAAATTTTGGTTATTATACTGGACAAATCACTCAAATGTTTCTGCCTTCCTTTTTGTCATCTATAAGAGTATGAATGTTTTTGTAGTGTTAGATAAGGGAAGTATATAACGCATACATAATCTATGTATCATTAATAATATGTTTAATATACAATATGTAAATAGATATAATACACAGTTGGGTGTTTCTTTTTTCCAGCTGATTCTTATGTTTTCTATAAAGTCATACAAACAATGAATTAGGGACACCTGGGTGGCTCAGCAGTTTAGCGCCTGCCTTCGGCATGATCCTAGAGTCCTGGGATCGAGTCCCACATCAGGCTCCCTGTACTGAGCCTGCTTCTCCCTCTGCCTAAGTCTCTGCCCCTCTCTTTCTCTCTCTCTCTCTGTGTCTCTCATGAATAAATAAATAATATCTTTTTTAAAAGAAAGAATTAGCCAATACTGAACATCTAGGAGAAACACAGTTCCTATTTTCCTTGGTCATCTTTTCATCAACCAATCAATACACAACATTGTTTTATGTGTTTCTCTGTTTAAAAATACCTTATTTAATATATATTGTTGGCTTATTAACATTTAACTCATAACCAACAGCATCATAACTCAGGCCTCAATGAAACGTATCTAACATAGGTATTTTCTCCATAAGGAGAAAAGCTTTCTTACATTTAGAAATTTCAGTACTACATCTATGGACCATTTTAAACAGTGGGGAAATCACCAAAAAAAGCACAAAAGTGAGAAAAATGTGGCACTAAGCCGACCATGAAAAGGACACTTGTTCATAGTATGAGCACTGAAACATGAAAGCAGAGTATCACCTTGTTCAACCTCAACTGGGAACATGGGTATCAGACGACTCAAATTCCTCGCAGCTCTGCATATGTCCACAAATGACCACAAAAGTGCCATGAGTATCAATTTTGGGGTTATAAGCAAATTTTAGTGAGTAGGTAAATTTGCAAATATGGAATCTTTTGAATAATGATGATCAACTGTGTGTATATACATACACACACATGAGCAAACACAGCATATAGTATACATGCAAAAATTTTTCCTCTTCCTGCTTCAATTACGTAACTTCAGAACTACCAATTAAATAGTAATTACTGAAGACATTGAATCCACCATAAGAAATAAATATAGGAAAATAAGTCTGCCCCCAAAAAATTTGAATAGTATGGTTAATGATTATATAAGCTCTAGTTTTCCTTCAAAATTAATTATCACCAGATTACAAAACTATTAATTTTTGCCTATATTTTTATTGAGAATTATAGGTACCAAATATAAGTTCTATCTTAAAAGTATAACAGAGCATAACTTAAAAGTGATGACAGATTGGGCTACTATTCCCAACATAGGAAAAATATTGATATAACCTCTAGCAAATGAGAAAATACATGTGAAAACAGTCTGAATACTATAAAATATTACTAAAATTCAAAGTGATTGGGCAGCCCTGGTGGCGCAGCGGTTTAGCGCCGCCTGCAGCTCGGGGCATGATCCTGGAGACCCGGGATCGAATCCCACATCAGGCTCCCTGCATGGAGCCTGCTCCTCCCTCTGCCTGTGTCTCTGCCTCTCTCTCTCTAGCTGTGTCTCTATGAATAAATAAATAAAATCTTAAAAAAAATAAAATAAAATAAAAGTCAGAGTGATAATCTTTGATCTTGGCAAAGGTCTTCAGGATATAATACATATTTTCTTTATATGACTTCAAATAAAATAGTAAAAACTCCAGACACATTCTGGGCTCAAGGAAAGAAAACTCATTCCATTTGGCACAAAGCTGTAGGACAACACCACTGTTACAAATTAGCCATTTCAAAATGAGGTTAGTAGGTAACAGAGGAGCCTGAAATATGCTCTAGTCCATTTCCACATATATTTAAATAACATTTTAACAAACAGAATATGTTGGCCCCCTATGGGGACTATTCAGAAACTATCATTTGCATACCTAGGTAAGTTCAAACAAAATTCAACTCTTTAAAGCTGGAGCCAAAGGTATTAGAAAGATAGGTGCCAACAGAGGGCAATTTTAGTACATATAATACTATATTAGTAATATATAAATTATGGAATATAGCTGTACTCTAATGACCTATCTTTGGACCCTTATTCCAAGGTGAAGAGTGGTTCTAAGTTACTGACCATAAACATGATCCAAACAAACAGTCCTTATTTCTCCCAATTTATTATTACCTTAGCTCACATAATTTTATCACATTTTCCATAACTTTCCACTCTTTAACAAACCTAGTATAAAAATGCTCAGGCTTGGAGAGCCTAGGTAGCTCATGATCCCAGGGCTATGGGATCGAGCCCCATGTCGGGCTCCCTAATAGCAGGGAATCTGTTTCTCCTTCTGCCCCCCAGTCCTGCTTGCTTGCTTGCTCACTCCCTCTCTCTCTCTCTCTCTCTCTTTCTCTAATAAATAAAATCTGTTTTTAAAAATGCTCAGGCTCGGGATCCCTGGGTGGCGCAGCGGTTTGGCGCCTGCCTTTGGCCCAGGGCACGATCCTGGAGACCCGGGATCGAATCCCACGTCGGGCTCCCTGCATGGAGCCTGCTTCTCCCTCTGCCTGTGTCTCTGCCTCTCTGTCTCTCTCTCTCTGTGTGACTATCATGAATAAATAAATAAAATCAAAAAAAATAAAAATAAAAATAAATAAAAATAAAAATGCTCAGGCTCATCTACTTCTCTGGGTCTTCATTTCCTTATGTAGGCTCCTGTGTCATGTAAAACTTACATTAAATAAATTTGTATGCTTTTCTCTTATTAATCTATCTTTTGTCAGAGAGCCTCAGCCAAGAACCTCAAAGGGTAGAAGGAAAAGATTTTTTTCTTCCCTACAAGATCATTCTATGTTTGGGGCACCTGGGGGGCTCAGTGGTTGAATGGCTCTCTTTGGCTCATGTCCTGATGCCTGGGAGCCTGCTTCTCCCTCTGCCTATGTCTCTGCCTCTCTCTGTGTGTCTCTCATGAATAAATAAAATCTTTAGGAAAAAAAAGATTATTCTATGTTTATGACAGTCTGAACCTCCATCTAAGTAAGATTTCAAGTGGAACTAAAAATAAACCTATGTAAAAAAAATAAATAAAACCAGAAAATGAAGTTAATTAAGAATTCAGTATTTATAATGATGCCTGCACCAAATAGTTTTAGTAACTATTATTAACCAATAACATTTGGGACACCAAGATTTATGAGACTTAACACCAAAAAAGAATCTTTTAAAATCTTAACTGTATTGGGAAACATACTCTCCTATGCAGAGATACCATACCAAAGCACATTTTTAAGAAGCTTTTATTTTAGCCATCTTAAAATGACACAGGGACAGCACACAAACACCTGTCTTCAAGTACAAGAGAAGCCATGTAAGAAGTATGACATGTTCACCCAGGTAGAGTTTTATTATACTATTTTCCTGATTTAATTGTTTATGGTTTCAGACTAAACTTGAGAGATGAAAAAGGATTTGAGGATTCACATAGAACCAAGTCTGTTCAAGTTCAAAAGTCAAAACTTCCATTTCAAAAATTTCTGACACAGACAAATCCCCTAGAAATTTGACTAGCTTCTATTATATTCAGAGAATACAAAAACGTATATTCAGCTTCTCTAAGCTGACCCTTTCCATGTTGATCAACACAGCACACAGAAGTTCCATACAGCTTGCTCTCTCCTCTATCTTATATTAAAACTCTCCCAGAAAAAAACCTCCAACAGTTTAACTGACTCCATTTAATCATCCTGTAATCTTTACAAGTTAAAGGCTCTCACTTTTCCCCCACAATTCTGAAACCAGGCTACCCAGATCCTAGTCACTAATCTCTTTCATGTATGGGATTCAAGCAGTCAAGACATTTCCCTTCTCAATCATTTGCTTACCCTACTCAAACACAGTGCCCCTTCTCTCTAGGTTAAAAATACCCTTGGATTCACAATGATTTGGGACAAAGCATTTTTAGTTTTGACTCAAATGTAAAGAGTCAATCCAAAACTGGAATTATCTTTCTTTTTAAAAAAATCATTTTTAAGTAATCTCTACAGCCAGTGTGAGGCTCAAATCCACAACCCCAAGATTAAGAGTCACATGTTCCACTGACTGACCCACCCAAGAACCCCTTTCTTAAGTCTAAGATTTTTCTCAAGTCTCCTTGTGCTTTTGTGTATGTTTTTTTAAATGTATTTGTTTTTGTGTTTGTTTTCAAATTTTATTTTTAAGTAATCTCTATACCCAACAGGGGCTTGAACCTATGACCCTGAGATCAAGAGTCCTATGCTCTACCAACACAGCCAGCCAAGCACTTGGGGAGTTCCTTGCTTTATTTCAAAATTTTTAATTCCTAATTCTTTTTTTTTCAGATTTTACTTATTTATTTGAAATTGTGAGATAGAGCATGAGCACGTGGGGGTGAGGGCAGAGAGAGGAAGAAGCAAACTCAGCAGGGAGCCTGATGTGGATCTTTATTTTTTTTAAAGATTTTATTTATTTATTCATGAGAGAGAGAGAGAGAGAGAGAGAGAGAGGCAGAGACACAGGCAGAGGGAGAAGCAGGCTCCATGCAGGGAGCCCGATGTGGGACTCGATCCTGGGTCTCCAGGATCACACCTTGGGCTGAAGGTGGCGCTAAGCCGCTGAGCCACCTGGGCTGCCCCTGATGTGGATCTTGATCCCAGGATCCCAAAATCATGACCTGAACTGAAGGCAAATGCCTGACTGAGCCACCCAAGCACCTCTAATTCCTATTCTTATGGTGCAAAAAAAATAAAGATAATGATTACATGGACAAAATATTTAGGCAAAGGAAGAATACCTTTCATAGCAATTTTAAAGTAAAATTTATCAATTTACAAAAATAAAGTAAAATTTGTGAATGAAGCTGGCTAAAGAATTAACTGAAATTTAGTCTTAAGTTTTGGTGATTTCATTGTTTTATTACCTCAAGAACTCCTACCACCTTGAATATTTTTAGAATTATAAGGGACACATACCTGTCTTTCCAACATTGTTTTTTTTTTAATATTTTAAACCTACAGAAAATTTGCCAAAGTAGTACAGATTTTGTTGTGACCTTAACCCAGTTTTCCCTGATATTAACATCTTTTTTTTTTTTAATTTTTATTTATTTATGATAGTCACAGAGAGAGAGAGAGAGAGAGGCAGAGACATAGGCAGAGAGAGAAGCAGGCTCCATGCACCGAGAGCCTGATGTGGGATTCGATCCCGGGTCTCCAGGATCGCGCCCTGGGCCAAAGGCAGGCGCCAAACCGCTGCGCCACCCAGGGATCCCTGATATTAACATCTTATACAACCAGAATACAATTATGGAAACCAGAAAATTGGGCAGCCCTGGTGGCGCAGCGGTTTGGCGCCGCCTGCAGCCTGGGGTGTGATCCTGGAGACCTGAGATCAAGTTCCACATCGAGCTCCCTGCATGGAGCCTGCTTCTCCCTCTCCCTGTGTCTCTGCCTCTCTCTCTCTCTGTGTCTATGAATAAATAAATAAATAAAAATCTTAAAAAAAAAAAAAAAGGAAACCAGAAAATTAACACTGATACAATACAATTTACTAATCTACAGATCTTATTCAATCAAACTTCATTAATTTTCCCACCAACGTCCTTTTTCTGGTCCTAGATTCAATTCAAATCCCACAGACTGTCATGTTTCCTTAGTCTCTCCCAATAAATGATTTTTTTCCATGACCTTGAGGCTTTTTAAAAGAAATAATAAGTTATTTTATAGAATGTTCCTCAATATGAGTTTGTCACTGTTTTCTCATGATTAACTGAGATTAGGCTTTTCTGGCAAGGATACCAAAGAGGTGATGCTGTGTCCTCAGTATACTTACCAGGAAGAATATGAGACATCTGTGAGGGTGGGGTCTCTAGATTTTGCCACTGTAATTGAGGTTTCACTTTGTAATTAAAAAGTATCTTACGGAGAAGATACTTTGAGGCTATGCAAATATCCTGTTTCTCACCATACTCTCACCCATTAATTTTATTTTATTTCTTTTTTCACCCATTAATTTTAACATCCAATGATTGATTCTTGCCTGCAACAAGAACCAGTGTGGTATTTGACTAATGATGATTTTTTACTTCCTCATTCATTCTCCATTTATTTTGGAGAATGGATTATTATGGAATTCAACTGTAAAAATGAGCTATCCCTGAATGTTGCTGTAAAACAAACTGCTCTAAAATATAAGGTTTATTAATTGAAAAAAATAAATTTAAAGCTGTCCTTTCTCCCTTGTATGTTAGTGTGGACTCATAGATATTTACTTTATTCTATGGATTCTGATTTGATACTCTTATTATTTATTTTCCTCCAGCTTTGGACAGTGGAAATGGCTTCAAGCAGGCTGTATCTTTCCAACATACCTGTCATCTTTTTGAGCACTTCTTAGTACCATTAAATCAAGGTTTTGATTTCCCTGTTCCAGCCCCAGAATCAATCATTTCAGAGCTCCTTTTATTAGATAGTGTTATTTAGAAACTAAAATTGGGGCAATAAATTGCTACTGTAGCAATCCTGGGTCCTGGGTTCCTTCCCGGACCTCTCTGTGGAGAGTTAAGAGCCTACCTTCCTTACCTACAATTATTTTTACTTATTTGGTCAATACAAATATACATTTAAAATAGAATTATTAGGGATCCCTGGGTGGCGCAGAGGAGTAGCGCCTGCCTTTGGCCCAGGGCGCGATCCTGGAGACCCGGGATCGAATCCCAGATCGGGCTCTCGGTGCATGGAGCCTGCTTCTCCCTCTGCCTGTGTCTCTGCCTCTCTCTCTCTCTCTCTCTCTCTCTCTCTCTCTCTGTGACTATCATAAATAAATAAAAATTTAAAAAAATAGAATTATTAGGAGCAATTCAGAAATACTAATCCATGCCATGCCTCTATGAGAAAGAAATGTACTAATTAGAGTACAATATTGTATATTTTTATCTTTTATGGTTTTTCAAAACCATAACTTAGGCTAATTCTTTTCTTCTCTACCCCTTCAGTACATTATTCATTTATAATAATATTAGGTTCATTTGTTATTATTTATATACCTTATTGAGTTCTTTCCACATTCTGTTTGATCTGAATGATTTATTTTTGGAATCATATACCTGTTTTAATGAACACTTTAAAACAGTATTTTATTTAGTTTCTTTGACCTATGTATGGGAATGGGAAGAAAATTCATTATCTCCTTAACAAAGAAACATTCACAATGTTCCATATTAATGAATCCATTCAAGGCATCCCAGACATGTCCGGACATATGACACTCCAGCCCCAGTATACTAAAATGAAAATATAATACAAAGTAGATAAAGAGACAGATAAAAAGGGAAAAAACTTACACAACCATTGTTTGATGCTTTACCCTGTGTTTCTAAGATAGTTCAAGTGGAATGTGAAATAAAAATATGGGTAGACTTCCTGTTTCCTTGTAGGCCCTACGCCCTATTTCCTGCTTCTTTCAAATCTCAAAGATAGAAGACTGATTAGTGACTGAAAATCCTTACTATAATTAATACTAATGCTTACAAGAATCTAAATTTATATTTATTTTAAAAATACTTGTTGGAAGCATCCTCTGTGCTGGGCACAGTGCTAAGTGCTTTATATACATTAATCTGTAAATGAGAGCTTTGAGGAAGACTCATTAACTCTGCTATGGTTCACATTCATTTGTTTCCTCCCTAGATTTTATATACTATTGTGCCAGTACAATAAACATCTGATGAGAATGAAAAGCTTACAGCAAAAATTTGTTAAGACCAATTTTTCACAAGAACCAATTTAACCTAATTTTGGGTTTCATGGGTGGATATTTGATCATTAGAACTAAGTAGCAACCACAGATATAGGTTTCTATGAGGAAATGAGCATATGAAATTATTCTGCCAGTAAAACTTCAAAGCTGGCTCAGTCAGTTAAACATCTAACTCTTGGTTTTGGCTCAAGTGACCATCTCCGGGTTGTGGAGTAGAGCCCTGTGCTGAGCTCCATGCTTAGCTCAGAGAGTCACTTGGCAATCTTTCCCCCCTCCCTCTCTCTTTCTGCCTCTGCTACTCCCCTTGCTCACTTTTACTCTCTCTTTCTCTCAAATAAACAAAACAAAAACAAAAACAAAAACAAAAACAAAAACAAAACCCTGCAGGGTTTTTTAAAGATTTTGTTTATTTGAAAGCACGAGTGTGCTCACACTCCGGATGCACACAAGCAGGGGGAGGGAGAGGGGGAAGGGCCAAGGGAGAAGAAGACTCCCCACTGGGCAAGGAGCTGGACAGGGTATCCCAGAACACCATATCATGAACTGAGCCAAGGCAGATGCTTAACTGACTGAGACACCCAAGTGCCCCCAAACTGCAAAGTTTTTAAAAAGCACTTCTAGAAGATGTTTTATATAAAATAATCCATAAACTTTTGGACATCAAGCCCAACTCATTGAATCTTAGTATTTAACTCATCATCCCATATATAATTATATTCAAGAGTTGTACATTATTTTTATACAATAAGTAGATTTAATTTTTCTCATTAACCTTCTGTTTTCTTTATTAAATTCCAAGTTAAAAGAACCTCTTTAAAAAAATAAATAAATAAACACCACTATGGGCGCCCGGCTGGCTCAGTTAGTAGAGCATGCAACTCAATCTTGGCGTTGTGAGTTCGAGCCCCACATTGGGCATACAGCCTACTTTAAAAAAAAAAAAAAAACTAGTTGTACAATTCTAGGGCATATTTATGTAGAATACAATATGCGTACATTATTAAGGAGAAGTACTTGAACTAGATTACACATTTATAATAATCAACAAGGTACCGCAAGTGGACAGAACACATAGAAGCATGGAGAATGGTGCCTACTCAGGTATTCTAACCCAGACCTCAGCCACTATTAATATTGATTACAGAATCACCACAGCTTCAAGTTTATTAGACTATTCTTGCCATCTTTTCATAGTAGCCAGAGCACAGTAGTGATAGAGTGAAACAGGTAAATTAACCAAGTCACAACTTCTCAGATGTGCCTAACTCCAAGTTGGAATGATACCACCACCCAAAAATTTTGCCAATCTCTGGCACAAAGTTTATTTATTCACTGATATTCAACTTAGTATGGTTTCCCCTTAAAACCAGGTCTAACCATAATGGAAGATTTAGGTATAGCCAGAAAACAATTTGTTAATTTGCTAAAAGTATTCCACACTCATGAAATAACCGTCATGTCCCAGAAAACAGAACAGTTAGACTCCTGTTCTGGCCTGGTTCTTAAATTCCTATTAAATAACTTAATTCTGCACAAATGGTTAATAGCATACAATCAATTTCCTTGTCATTGGTTACAAACTGAGATCCTTCCAACAATGATCTACAAAAGGACTAGCAAGGATCCTCAGAAAAACTATAGTCTCTTCCCCAACCACAAAGTACAAAAAAATTATGTTAATTCTCATCTGGGGAGAAGGGTGCTTATAGCCCCAAAAGGTCACAATTTACTTGGAATCCAAAAGGCAATATGAAACATGAACAACCAAAAAAACCCTATCATATCCTTTCTTACTCTTACTACTTGCCCATCTTAGACAACCACTTATACTGAATTTGATGACACAAAAGGAAAGGTAAAGATAGGGCAACCCAGAATTCCTTTTCCTCTCAGTCCTTCCTCTTTCATCAGTAAGCCAAAGGTAGAACGTTGGAAGAATATGCATGTATCAAGAAGTAAAATAAGGGGATCCCTGGGTGGCACAGTGGTTTGGCACCTGCCTTTGGCCCAGGGAGCAATCCTGGAGACCCGGGATCAAATCCCACGTCGGGCTCCCGGTGCATGGAGCCTGCTTCTCCCTCTGCCTCTGTCTCTGCCTCTCTCTCTCTCTGTGTGACTATCATAAATAAATAAAAATTTAAAAATTAAAAAAAAAAAGAAAGGGAAAAGCTGTATATTTTAACATGTTTTTTTTTTCTTTTGGTGCAAAAAGGCTGTTGTATTAACATGCATGGGGACAGGAGCTGTAAGCAGGAATAGTTGCCTATATTCTAGTATATTTAACAGCACAGTACTTTTTTCCTGCTTTTTGAACAAAAGGGCCCACATTTTCATTATGCCCTAGGACCCACAATTATGTAGTACCCTGCCAACACTCAACCTTTCCATGTCTGGACTTCTAATGAATGAATAAAAACATGATAGCAGAGGAAATGACAGAATAGCTAAACAGTACTAACTATTGTATCTGGTTTTCTCTTCAGGCTTCAGGAAAACAAAACTTCATTAGTGTCCAATTTATGGCATAATAAGAAAAATCTGGGAATTAATGCTCTAAATGGAGTTCAGTAATACGCATAGTCTGACATGATAAAAGATAGGCAGGGAAGGTGACAGCCTTTGACAAAGCTCGAATCATAACAGCCATTTTCTACTTAATTAGTACTATTACAGTAAAAATTTTGACCAAAAGTCAAGTTCTATGAAACATATTCCCATAAGCAGTTCTATGAAATATTTGCCTACCCATGTAAAAACAGAAACATTAAAGCCTACCAGGTCAATTCCCAAGTTAAAATACTATTCAAATAATTTATCAAAAAAATAATAATTTATCAAGTCAGATAGGAGTATCTTTTAGAGTTAGAAAGGACCGTCAAGTTCAACTACTTATTTTATTTAATTTTCCACAGAGTGAAGTTTATTCCCAACAAAGTTCCCCTCCCCACCACAAATCCAGCATACGGACAGACTACCTCGGGCGAAGATGGGGAGCCTCTGAGAAACATGTTGCCTGACACAGAAAAGTAAGCTAAACAAATTTTGGTTCTAAGATTTTATTATTTACCAGGAGCAAGGAAAAACTGGAGATCCAAGGTACCAGGTAGTATCAAAATATTAAGAGGTGGAAACTCAGGGTGCTTGCCATTTTATAGGGGAAATCTTGGTGAATTTTGAGCTCAAGTACAGATTAGAGGGTAAAAAAAATAAATGCCACATTACAACAGAGAAGGTCCCTGGCCTCAACTACTTATTTTAAAGAATAAAATTGAGTCTAGAAAACTTACATGACTTACCAAGTTCACATGGTAAGAATGCAAATCCAGACCTTTTGTTTTGTTCATAGATTTTATTTATTTATTCACGAGAGACAGAGAGAAAGAGAGGCAGAGACATAGGAAGAGGGAGGAGCAGGCTCTCTGCAGGAGCCCAATGGGGGCCTTGATCCTGGACCCTGGGATCATGCCCTGAAGCAAAGGCAGATGCTCAACTGCTGTGCCACTCAGGCTCTCAAATCCAGACCTTTTGGATCCAATGTTCTTACTTGCTCAATACATGACAGTGAATTAACAGGTTTGTTAAGTTAAATCACTATTTTAATATTCCACTTTGAATTTTTCATAGGCAAAGTGTTCTGAATTTTCTGTTCAAAAATTTTCTGATATATTGTAAGGAAATACAATATAAGATACCATGTGAAAACTACCCGAGGCCAGTGTTCAAAAGGCAGGGTGAAAACTACAACACAGGCCAGGAGGTCTGCATTAGTTTGCTAGGAATGTTGAAACAAAAGTCTCATGAACTGGGTGACTTGAGCAACAGAAATTTATTGTCGCTCAGTTCTGGAGGCTAAAAATCTGAGATCAAGGTATCAGAGGGTTGGTTCCTTCCAAAGACTATGAAGTGGAAAATCTTAGCTTCTGATGATTTCCTGGCAATCTTTAGCATTCCTTTTCTTATAGATAGATCTCCACCTTCACATGGTGCTCTCCCTGTGTGCATATCTATGTTCAAATTTCCACCCCCATTTTTTAAGATTTTATTTATTTATTCATGAGAGGCAGAGAGAGAGAGAGGCAGAGACACAGGCAGAGGGAGAAGCAGGCTCCATGCAGGGTGCCCAATGTGGGACTCAATCCCAGAACTCCAGGATCACACCCTGAGCTGAAGTCAGATGCTTAACTGCTGAGCCACCCAGGCGTCCCGCAAATTTCCCCTTTTTATAAGGACACCAGTCCTCCTGGATTAGGGGCTCACCTTACTCTAGTATGATTTCATCTTACTATTCACTCTTGTATGACCCTATTTCCAAATAAGGTCACATTATGAGGTAAAAGAGTTAGGACTTCAACACATAAATCTGTGGGTGTCAGAATTTAACCCATAACAGAGGTTTTGTTTCTTGTTTTATTTATTTTTTTAATATTTTATTTATTCATTCATGAGAGATGCAGAGAGAGAGAGGCAGAGACACAAGCAGAGGGAGAAGCAGGCTCCATGCAGGGAACCCAACGTGGGACTCAATCTGGAGCCTCCAGGATCACACCCTGGGCTGAAGGCGGCGCTAAACCACTGAGCCACCAGGGCTGCCCTGTTTTTTGTTTTAAAGATTTTATTTATTTATTTATTCATGAGAGACACAGAGAGGCAGAGACATAGGCAGAGAGAGAGAAGCAGGCTCCATTCAGGGAGCGTGATGTGGGACTTGATCCTAGAACTCCAGGATCACAACCTGAGCCAAAGGCAGACTCAACTGCTGAGCCACCTAGGTGTTCCCATAACAGAGTTTTAAACAAAAATCTGTGAAATGGGGCACCTGGGTAGCTCAGTTGGTTAAATGTCCGCCTTCAGCTCAGGCTATAATCTCAGGATCCTGGGATCAAATCTCACATTGGGCTTTCTGCTCAGTGGGGAGTCTGCTTTTCCCTCTGCCCTTCCCCCTGCTTGTGCTCTCACCCTCTCTCTCAAATATACTCCAAAAGACCAATTATAACCTCTTACATTGTTTACCACTATGAGTAAATGTCTACTTATATGACTGTGTATGTGAGTACAAATGAGTCATGTTGAGAGAGGTTATGTAGATTTTATCAGATTTTTACAGGAATACATGACTTTTAATAAAAAGTAAGCACCACTGGCATAAGCAAAAGATCATTGGATTAAGGGCTTATAAAGTTCTAGGTCTACTATCTTTAACTGGTAAGATCATTATCTTCAAGAAGACCTATATCCCAGTTCTCATCATTCATCCATCGACATTATAATTGGTTACATGTCAGGCTTTCCTGCAAAACTGTAAACTTCCTGAGAGCAAAGGCAGTTTTGTTCATTTCCATAATCAAGGACTTTATCTATGCAACTTGGCAAACTATAAAAAAATAGAACTCCCCACCCAGTCTAGGCATAAAATTAATATTATGAATTTTTAAGAGTTTTCAGACATTCTGGAGCTGTTTTATTTTAAGCTGCGTATGCCAAAAGAAGATGGAAACCAACCAAGACTGAGTAAAATACTCTCCTGAGCCATTCAGTCTCATGTCAAATTATAATCACTTGGGCACTAGAACAATCCATAACTATTCAAAGTTCTTTTCAAGCTGTTAGTCTCAATGCAGAATTTTACATTTAAGTAGTTCAAAACCTTTCATAAGGCAATCTGCTTTATCCAACCTCAGCACAAAAAGCTTTAGTTTGATTCTCAAACTTGGGTCTCTGCCTCTCTCTCTGTCTCTCATGAACAAATAAATCTTTTTTTTAAAAAAGGCAATTAAAATTCTTAGGGTGCCTGGATGGGTCAGTGGGTTGGGTATCTGCCTTTAGCTCAGGTCACGATCCCCAAGTCCTGGGATCAAGTCACGCATTAGGCACTCTGCTCAGCAAGGAGTCTGATTATCTCTCTCCTTCTGCCCCTCTCCCCACCTCATGCTCTCTCTCACTTGCTCTTAAATAAATAAATTAATTAATTAATTAATTAAATCTTTAAGAAAAAAAGAAAATTAAAATTCTTGATCCTTTGATATGAAAAAGAATGTATTTATCCAGTTTGCCACTGTATCACCAATATCTGGTGTTTATTAATTATTCACCTGTTAAATAAAGATCACCTCTGGGGGATCCCTGGAATGGCTCAGTGGTTTAGTGCCTGCCTTCGGCCCAGGGCATGGTCCTGGAGACCTGGGGTCAAGTCCCATGTTGCTCCCTGCATGGAGCCTGCTTCTCCCTCTGCCCCCTATCTCTCTGTCTCTCTCTCTCTCTCTTTCTCATGAATAAATAAAATCTTTATTAAAAAAAAATCACCTCTACTGGATAGTCACTTATAAATCCACGTATCTAATGAAAGACAAAATTCTAGCTCCAAACTGGTTTTAAATAAGTCATTTTATTAAGTTTTAAACTGTATTTCTAATCACAATAATTTTAAGACATATAAAGTTGGCATAATAAAACTCAAGTACTACAGAAATGTAAAAAACACAAAGTAAAGGCCCTTACTATCTCACTCTTAAGCGAGTGTATGTCCACCTATATATAGAATAAGTGAAATAAACAGCAGACTCAAAAGTATTTTTAAGGACGCTTGGCTGGCTCAATTGTTGAAGCATGTGATGCTAGACCTCAAGGTTGTGAGTTTAAGCCCCACACTGGAGATTACTTAAAATCATAAAATCTTAGAAAATACTCTTTAAAAACAAAACAATAAAATCTAAAGAATCAGTGGGAACTTAGGTGGCTCAGTCAGTTAAGTGTCTGACTTCACCTCAGGTCACAATCTCAGAGTCCTAGGATCAAGCCCCATGACCGGGCTATGCACTCAGCGGGGAGTCTGCTTCTCCCTCTCCCTCTGCCCCTTCGCCCACTCATTTACTCTCTCTCTTTCAAATAAATAAATAAAATCTTTAAATAAATAAATAAATAAATAAAATCTAAAGAATCTTAACAAATAAGATGATATATATAATACATATAATCTTGCTTTCTTAAAATGAGTTGAACATTAACTTTATGGAGATGTCATTCTAATGACATTTCTAATTTAAATTTTAAAAATAAGTATTGCTTTGTTCAAAGCTATACAAGAAAAATTTCAAGTCTTGTTATCAGTATTGTTTCTGGTTAATTGAAAAAATGGAAGGAAGGGCCAGTACTGGAATGCTACTGTAGAAAAAGGTTTAGAAGGCTTAAAGGCAAATTAATTCCGAAAGTCTGCTAAACCCTTCTGACACAATAAATACATAGATTACTATGTAAAAAAGTCTATTCCACCTCTCACTCTGACCTTACTCCTTTTCCTGCACCTCTCGGGTCTCAGAAAAGGCTAGGGTCTTGACCAACTGAATGTCTGGCTATGATCCAACATTAGCTTAATGAAGTCCTGGCAACTTTTAGGCATTACAGCTTCCCCTAAAAGACAGGAACCACAGGCAAAATTGTGCTAACAACAGAGCTCTTTACAAAAGCACTCTTCAATCCTTTTTGCTGCATGTTCATTTTAAGCAACCATTGTGATTTCAACATTTTACTGCATCATAATTATAGAACAATCCTAAAAGAAAAATTCAGATAGTCCTAAAATCACTCAGAAACAAAAATTAAATTACGTGTTAAGAAACTGGATTAATTCACATGTTGAGACTCCATGGTTGCTGCTACATCCCTTCATCTGGCACTCCAACAAATTTTTATACACTACATGTGTTAAAGACTAACATTTTGGTTTACCTTTTTGCTTTAAAAATAAGACTAAAAATACTGATCATTTATATCAACTTAAAATATTCCATAGGAAAGTTTTATCATCTGATTTACACCAAAGAAAACACTATGCATATATATACATATATAATATATATAAGGAAAACAAAGTCATTTTAGTTGGCATGCAAAACTTGAAGTAATTGTGGCCTTACTAAAAGGTAGCTCCAAAACACATTAACAAAAACAAAATCATTTTTATCCATTCTCATTTCAAAATACCTTTCCCCTGGAATGCTTCAGCAAAGTTCTTAATACACTATAATTGATTCCATCAGCTACCAGAAAAACTTGTACCCACTACAGTAAAAAAAAAAAAAAAACCTACAACTGATAAAAACAAAACAAAACTTTAATTCACTTTTAGAACCATGTTCTTTTCAGGTATTGCCATCATATGTCATCTAACTTTATGATTACATAAAGGGTGACGTGAGATGTGAGGTATTGTTGGCAATCATCACCAGTTACCCCCCCCCACTACTGCTGAGTTGGGTGGCAAGCAAACAAAAGACATTTTGTATACTCAGTAGGCTGAGTGACATCTAAGTAAAAGAAAGCTGCCAACCTCTGCCTGGCTTAGATAATAAGAATGTTATAAATATTCGTTTCATTGTATACCCTTACATACAATTGAATTGTTTTGGTTATGAATGTGTATTATTTTAAACGAGTTTTATTTTTTTAGGTTATTAGTTTAAAACTATTTTATCTAAATCAAGCATAATTTAGGAGAGTTCAAAATTCAGTATTAGAACTAGATAGTAGAAGTAGAATTGAATAAGAAAAAATTTTAATTGATTTACATGACTAAAAGAACACAAAAAACTAATCCAAAAGAAGTTTCAAGGGCACCTGGGTGGCTCAGTCAATTGAGTGTCTACCTTCAGCTCAGGTTAAGATCCTGAGATCCTGGGATCAGCCTTGCATTCAGCACCCTTGCTCAGTGGGAAGTCTCCTTCTCTGTCTGCCCCACCCCCTACTTGTGTACAGGTGCTCTCTTCTCCCTCAAATAAATAAAATATTTTTTAAAAAAGTAAGTTTCACCCAATTTGTATGTCAACTATACTTAGTAATAAATATGTGAAGTATCAAAAAGTTTTCTCAATTAGTAGCTAAAGGAAAAAGGAAGAGAATCTCTAGTGATAAAGTTAAAAATCTTTTCAAATATAAAGGTAAAATAAGCACCATTTAGCTAATTTTTTACCTGAGCATAAGTATCATTTGTTATAAAAATCACCATGTAGGAATAAAAACATAAATTAGATACAGTATAACCATAATGCTCATTAAACATGAAACGACAGCAGTTAAGTGCTATTATTATAATATTCTACTAAAATGTTAAGACCACTTTGTTGTACTCTAGAAAGAACTTACTTTTTAGCCAAGGCACAGTTAAAATCTGTCTTTGCATCATTCAAAATACTGCCAACAATATCACTAATAGCTAGCCCTAGAAAAGTAGTCTCCTCCACCAGTACAGTGAGGCTCATTAATCCAGAAAGCTCCATGTTAGCAGGGTATCCAACGAACTAGTTCATGGTAGGATAAAGAAGAGTAAGAGCATATGGGAGAGTATGACTACTGAGGGTACAGGATATCCATGGATACTTTCAGCAACATTTCAAACTCTGCAGTAGTTACTTATTATGGGAATTATGAGCAAAATTAAAAACTAAAAATGCAATACCTTTTACTGAACAGATAAGTTTAGTTGCACAAATAGCAAGCTGCAAAAGAGAGTTAAAAATACCAAGGACAGGGCAGCCCTGGTGGCTCAGTGGTTTAGTGCCGCCTTCAGTCCAGGGCCTGATCCTGGAGACCTGGGATTGAGTCCCACGTCAGGCTCCCTGCATGGAGCCTGCTTCTCCCTCTGCCTGCCTCTCTCTCTCTCTCTCTCTCTCTCTCTCTCTCTCTGTGTCTCTCATGAATAAATACATAAAATCTTAAAAAAAAAAATACCAAGGATATAGCAAATGATTATAAATGAAAACCTTTTTGTTTAGAATTTGGAAAGAGCCTACATCTTGTACTGTACTCTGCAGATCTCCCTATATAGGTACTGAGCGTACAGTAAGAGCATGGTATATGATACATTTTCAAACTTGAAATCAAGTCAAAATTCAAACTTATTAAATTGTCTGGGAGCATCTCACCACAAATAGTTACTGAATCAAATGGATAAGCATTTAATGTCATCAGACCAAAAATTCCTAAACGGAGCTTCTACAATCTCATGAAGAAAAACACAAACTACTACTTTTTTGGAATATGTGAAGGGTATATAGAAGACTAAGAACTTTGTTTTCTGTATTATTTTCAGGATCAAAAAACTGCTGAACACCTATAAAAGGAAAAAAAATTGTGGTACGTGGGTGGCTCAGTTGGTTTAGCATCCAACTCTTGATTTGGCTCAGATCATGATCTCAAAGTCCTGAGACTGAACCCCACGTTGGGCTCTGAGCTCAGCAGGGAGTCTGCTTGAGATTCTCCCTCTCCTCCTCCTGCCCACCCACATATGCTTACTCACGCCTGTGCTCTCTATAAATCAATCAGTCTTTTAAAAATATTTTAAAGGAAGGAAATTCTGACATGCTCAGAATCAGAAGATTCAGATGAATCTTGAGAACATTATACTAAGTGAAATAAGGCAGGAAAAGACAAATACTGTATAATTCCACTTAAATGAGGTACTTGTTTAACAAGCATAGAAGTGCAATTTCAGTTGGCTTCAGATTAACACAATGAAGTTATGAAGTATATCTTCCATTCTTTGAAAAAAAGGAGCATAAACTGTTATTTTTCTTTCTATTTATATATTATATCCGGAACTGCTAAGTCCTACACAAGATTCACTTTGCAGCAAATAAGTAAATATTACTTGAATTAAAACACTAAGTTTCAGACTCACTATAACAGAAATAAATGAATCTGATACACATATTATCTGATATTCCAAAGAAACTCAAGAAATCCCCAAGTTTTAGTATTTTTTGTATGACAACTATGAGATTTTCTTTCAATATAAACATTTCCTTGTGATATTTAATATCAACTAATTCGAAAATAAGTATATCAAATCTAGTAATGAGGTTTTATTTCTGTTATTATGGATGCCAATAATTAAGACAAAATCCCCAAATATGAGTCTTATTACTTACTCAGCAGCTAAAATATTCTGGATTAACAAATCTAAAAATTTTATAAGCTGAAATAACTGTTATTTTATTCAATTATTCTACTTTTTCTAAGATTAGCAATATCATTATAGACCTTCAAAGATATTGTGGAAAACCTAGCATTCTAAATCATTCATTTCTTTTTTAACCAAAGGACAAATAGGAAACTCTATCAACAGAGAAAAAAACATTATGAGAAAAAATAATGTAAATTAAACATTTCCTACAAATCATCCTTATTTTTAAATGCTGAAATTGACTATATGATTTTGCAAATATAAAGTAGAATCACTTTAGAGAAAGCATCTTTAAATATTTCTTATAAATCCACATTTAAGCAATTTTAATACCTGAAAATGAAATACA
Source organism: Canis lupus baileyi (assembly GCF_048164855.1). Taxonomy (NCBI): domain Eukaryota; kingdom Metazoa; phylum Chordata; class Mammalia; order Carnivora; family Canidae; genus Canis; species Canis lupus. The sequence continues at coordinate 19,509,834 of NC_132873.1, forward strand.
ATCTTTACTCTCTTTTTTTAAAAACAACCAAAAAAGAAACTTAATGGGGCATCTGGCTGGCTTAGTCAGTAGAACACATGACTCTTATTTCAGGATTTTGAGTGCAAGACCCATATTGTGTGTAGAGCTTATTTTAAAAATAATTCATTACGGGGCACCTGGGCGGTTCAGTCAGTTGGACATCTACTCTTGGTTTTGGCTCAAGTCATGATCTCAGCGTTGTGGGATTGAGCCCGTGTTGGGCTCCAAGCTCAGCAAGGAGTCTGCTAAAGTTTCTCTCTCCCTCTCCATCTCCCTCTACCTCTCTCCCTGCTTGCTTTCATGTGCTTTCTCTCTTTCTGGAATAAATCTTTTAAAAAATCATTTTTAATAAAAATAAATTAAAACAACTATAATCCAATTCAGAATCTCATTTTTGAAACAAATTTTTCATTAAAAAATTTGATTATATCCTTTCATGAAAATTACAGCAGGGAAGCCCCGGTGGTGCAGTGGTTTAGCACTGCTTTCAGCCCAGGGCCTGATCCTGGAGACCTGGGATTGAGTCCCACATCACGCTCCCTGCATGGAGCCTGCTTCTCCCTCTGCCTGTGTCTCTGCCTCTCTCTCTGTGTCTTCCATGAATAAATAAATAAAATCTTTTTTTTTTTTTTTTTTTTTAAAGAAGGCAGAGGAAGAAGCAGGCTCTATGCAGGGAGCCCGACATGGGACTTGATCCTGGGACTCCAGGATCCCACCCCAGGCCGAAGGCGGCACTAAACCACTGAGCCACCGGGGCTGCCCAATAAATAAAATCTTTTAAAAAAACAAAAATAAAAATAAAAATAAAAAATAAATAAAAAATCTACACCTACTACAAAAAAAAAACTTGAAATTCAAACACACATAGACTTATTTTAAGCATGATATATTCATCAAAAATCTTTTTTTAAGTATTTGTTTTAAGTGATGGTTATTTTCTCTAATACTACCTTGGTAAAAATAAATTTAAAATATAAAGATTAACCCTGATAAAGATAGACTTTTTATCACATTAACGTCCTTCCATCTTAGTTATAAATATTATATACCAAGGTTATGTATTACATACTTTAGTGGAGGATTTAAATTAAATCCACTTTTCAACACAAATACTATTATTGTAACATGACTGGGTTCAAAAAGAGAAAGTTTCAAATAAGGCTGGGCAAAGGCTATTAAATTTGTAACTTCAAAAAAATGCCATCTTAATAAAATTATAGGAGTAACTGCAAAGGATTAAGAAATCTAGCAGTGAAAATGATGATAAAACAAGAAACAATAAAAAAATAAAATAAAATAAAAAAATAAAAAAATAAAAAAAAAAAACAAGAAACAATAAGTCAATAAATGTATGTGTCTAGTGTTTGTCTCTTTTGTTTCCTTGCTTTTGTGTTTTTAAGGATGGGGAGACCTGGTTATGATTCTGTTGGTAAGATAACAGGGGGAAGGGAATAGAAAAATACATTGATTCAAGATGACCAACAGAAGAATATATACCATAATGAAAATGTTTATGAAAAAATGAGTTTGATGCTCCAATTACTCTTCCAAACCTTTATGCATATTATGCAGATGTCTTAATCTGATACAGGTATAGCAATAATTCAACATTTCTGGCTGACAGTTAAAAATAGTAATTTATAGGAAATCTCAACTTGACAAGCATTTCAGTTCTTTATCAAATATTTCAAGCTCTTTACAGTGTAATAATTGAGAAATCACTGAAGGTAGTGGTAGGCTGGGCTGATCATGGGCATCACCTCAAGAGATTCCCTACTTTAAAAAATCACAGGTGTCTTCCAGTGCCTATAAACTGTTGCCTCATATAGTTTACCCCAGTTTTATGGCTGTTTACAGTTAGGGAGACAGTCTGGTACCAGTTAATATTGGTCTCTGTCTCTGTTAAAACCTCAATAAAGTTTTATTCTATGGATTTCAAAAAATGTATTTCAAGCTTTTGATAACTTATTATAAATCAACTTGCATATAAAATATACTAAATATGGGGGCACCTGGCTGGTTCAATCAATAGAGCATGTGGTTCTTGATCAGGGTTGTGAGTTCAAGGCTACGTTGGGTGTAGTGATTGCTTAAACAAATAAACTTTAAAAATTATATAAACCAAATATGTTTCTCCAGAGAACTATCAATAATATTTTATGGCTTTTTCAGCAATTATACTTCAGTGAACCTGCTTGACTGAAATCCAAAAGTTGTTTAGTGAGCACTATAGGTATGGAGTGAATTAATGAGGAAATATCATTTTGAGACTAGAAATAATTATTGCACCTGGAGTCTGAGGTCTTTTTAAAACAGAATTAAGAAAAAGTCATCTGACTAAAGTAAAAACAATTTAACAGAAAATATAAGCTAAAGGAAAATATAAGCTTAATTCACTTGCAAAAATGACCAATTTTATACCTGATGGAAAAATGTGAAAGTGCAGCCATTGTTAAAGTAATAAATGCCTACTTGTGTCTTTCTTATTCTTACTCCTTCATTTGCCTCTAAGGTCTCCCTAACATGGATCTCTAGGAACACTGAAGATATGGGAAATTTAAGAAATATGCTTTTTCCCTTCTATCTGATTTGGTTTGGTTGGTTTGGTTCTGATATTGGTTCTGATATTACTTACTAACTAACCTTCATGCTTTATTTCATACCTTCAAAAACATCAAAGAGTTCATTCTGCCCATTTAGTTTTCTTTCGATAAAACTTTTGCACAATCATGGGCATCTGTGTGGCTCGGTCAGTTGAATGTCTGCTTCAGGTCAGGACATGATCCAGGCTCCCTGCTCAGTAGGGAGTCTGCTTCTCCCCTTGCCCCTCACCCTGCTCACGATCACTCTCACTCTCTCAAATAAATACACATTTTAAAAAATATTATCTTAAAATTAAGGGGAAAGGGTAAGTGCTTTTCCCTATTAAGACAAATTCACAGGGCACCTGGTTGGCTCAGTTGGAAGAGTATGTGACTTTTGATCTCAGGGTCACAAGTTCAATCCCCATTTTGGGTGTAGATATTACTTAAATAAACTCTTTAAAAAAAAGAAAGAGAGAAAATTTTTGGCAAATTGAATTTAAATATTTTTTAAAAGGACAAATCCACATAGAATTTTCATTATTAGACTAAATTAACAGAAAAGTTACACAGTAATACCACAGTAAGTACAATCCAGCATGATGAATATCAAACTTAAGAATGAACATTCAGGGGCACCTGGCTGGCTCAGTCAATAGAGCATGTAACTCTTCATCTCAGGGTCATGAGTTTGAGCCCCATGTTGGGGGTATAGATTACTAAAACCAAAAAAAAAAAAAAAAGGAATTAACATTCAGCCTACATTCAATATTAAGTTTACAGTATTATAAGTCAAGATGGTGACACAAAAAAGGGTGCAACAGGGTTCTCAAAGTTAATGTATGGGGTACTGGTTATATGCACATTTTTATAATGTGAAAATTACTCTGAAAATTCATCATGCTATGTACTTATGGTTTGTGCAATTAAGGCAAATATGGATAAATATGGTTCTTAATAGCTAATCTCCAATTTATCGGGACTTGTTTTTTTTATGAGTCTATAACCTTTAATATGTAAATAACCCTTATTTTTCAAAATTAAAAGTCTGAGAAATGAATAATGCTGTTGCTCTCCCCAAAAAAGTACTAATTTATAAATAATTCACTAATTCCAGATAATTTATATTAGAGCTCGAACCACAACCTTGAGATCAAGAGTCACATACTCTACTGATTGAGCCAGGCAAGCACCCCCATTCAAGATAATGCTTTATTTTTTTTTAAGATTTTATTTATTTATTCATGAGAGACACGGGGGGGGGGGGGGGCGGGCAGAGACACAGTCAGAGGGAGAAGCAGGCTCCATGCAGGGAGCCCACTGCAGGACTCTATCCCGGGACCCCAAGATCACGCCCAGGGCCAAAGGCAGGCACTAAACTGCTGAGCCACCCAGGGACCCCCAGGATAATGTTTTAGAGGATAGGAAAACTTCCCATGGAGAAAACAATTAAGAAATTTTAATATATTGGGAAATTGCAGAGTAAAAAAGCTAATTCTGAGAGACTAAAAAGAAAAACTGATGGAAAATGTTTCTTTAAATGTATACTCTCTGTATATCTGCTAGTTTTTAAATAATAGAAGAAAACAAAGCCACTAATACTACACAGCTTGGGAATGTTTAAGTATCTACAAATTAAAGTAGTAAACTGAAACTTCTGCTGTTAGGGTATCAGATTAGGAAAATAGACTTTGCTAGCTATGTTGGATCTTCTGGCAGTTAGCCATAAAACATAAAATCTCTTTTCTTTTTTTCTTTTCTTTTCTTTTCTTTCTTTCTTTCTTTCTTTCTTTCTTTCTTTCTTTCTTTCTTTCTTTCTTTCTTTCTTTCTTTCTTTCTTTCTTTCTTAGTATTTATTAAATGTAATTTATTTGCATGGAATAGTAACTGCCTGCTTTTGATCTTACTGACCATTGAGTGCTGGTCGTTAAGCGTCTGCCTTGGGCTCAGGTCATGATCCCAGGGTCCTGGGATCAAGCCCTGCTTTGGGCTTTCTGCTCATCAGGAAGTCTGCTTCTCCTTCTCCCTCTGTCCCTGCTCCTGCTGGGTCTCTCTCAAATAAATAAAATCTTCTTTAAAAAATAAGAAACAAAGTACTTTTTAAAACAGAAATGACAATATTCCATCTACTCATGGACATAAAATCTTTATTTCATTTAAGTTTCACCCTAATCCTACCCCCAATTATTCCATTTCTTTATGGCCCTATCACTCTACTATAAGACACCTTCACTGGTGAAACTGTTATTGCTCATAATATGAGGTCTAATTAGATCTTTGGGGTGGGGGTGCACCGGCTAGCTCAGTCAGTAGAGCAGGCAACTCTTAATCTTAGGGTCATAAATCTTAATCTTAGCGTCACCCACATTGGCTGCAGAGCTTACATTAAAGACTGGTCATGCCAACTTTATTCTAGAACATCACATTGGCTGTAGAGCTTACATTAGAGACTGCAGTCATGCCAACTTTATTCAGAGTCAAGTATGCAAACTAGCAGCCTCCAATATTATTTGAAAGTAACTTAGGATGAGAAAAAGTCTCATAGGCAAAAAACTATTCGGGAATATATGAATGAGGACGTCCTTGTGATATGGAGGGAGAAAAAGACTATCAACAAAAAAACAACAAAAATAAAAAAAAAAAATCTCAAAGTGATACACTGAACATTGCTTACATGAGAAAAAAGATCACCTGTACTTTAAATAAGAATACAAATGAGACATGACCCAAGTCTTCAAGCACTGCAATAATAAGCCTTTTAAAAACAGGACAAACAGGAAAGTCCTCATCTACAAAGGGCCATATGACTAGGAATCATTCTTGTAGTCTGTATTCTCTGTATCATAAAGGGAATCTGGGGGATGGACTCTACTCTTATCCTTTGAATTATTAGTTGAGGCAAAATACTTTCCATGTTTACATTCTTCCAATAAATAAATAAGTACAGATAATACTAATATATTTGTAGACTACTTACCAAAAACTTTATATAATGTAGATCTCTAAAATAAATATTTGAGGGAAACAGTTTTTAAAACTAACTCAGGGATGCCTGGGTGGCTCAATGGTTGAGTGTCTGCCTTTAGCCCAGGGCATGATCCTGGAGACCTGGGGTTGAGTCCCACATTGGGCTCCCTGCATGGAGCCTGCTTCTCCCTCTGCCTGTGTCTCTGCTTCTCTCTCTCTGTGTCTGTCATGAATAAATAAATTAAATATTTTTAAAATAAATAAATAAATAAAACTAACTCAACTATACATTCTATATCCAAGAAATAATCCTTGATATTTAAAAAACAATATATCAAAAAAAATTTTTAATAAAAATAAAAAACAATATATCACAGAAGTAGGTGTGTAATGATACCACCATGTTACTTGATAGTACTAGAGGGCAAAATCCAACCTGCCATCACCCTTGTCCTTGACTACAACTGCCTAACCAGATTTCTTATTTCTCCTATAGCTCTTCTCTTATCCTTTACCATCTACAAGCAAAAGTGATCTTTGAAAAATGAAAATTAGATCATTAAATTAGCCTGCTTAAAGTCTTTCAACAGCATTTTCCATTATCTCAGAATAAAATTGAAAATCTTCGTCTTGCTACCATGGCCAAAAAGGCCTCATATGATTTAGCTCCTGCCCACCTATCTAAACTTTAGTCATGTATCTCTCTCCCTAGCTCACTACACTTCAGCCACAGCAGTCTCCTTTCTAATCCTATAAAATACCAACCTTTTTCCCAACTCCTAGCCTGTTACTTTCTGCTTTTCTACCTGGAATGCTCTTCCTGCAATTATTCACATATCAAAGCTCATTTTAATTCTTCAAACGTCACTGTGTAAGGAAGCGTTCACTGACCACCTTAATTAAAGTGGCCTTCCCAATTCACCCTCTAATATAGCTCTGTGCCATATATCATAATCTCTAATTATCTTGTGCATTTATGTATTTACTACTTACTTATGATCTGTCTTCTCAACAAGTAGGTAAGTGCCATTTAAGACAGGGATCCAGACACCTTGTTCATAGCTATAAGACACTATGACATTCTTTTAACCTAACCTAATCTTCATAAATACAACATGTAAAAGCTAGATTACAGAATTAAGTGTTCCTACTATTGTGCTCAGTATCTCCTTGAAACATTAAACAGTGTTCAAATATTAGAAGACACAGAAAAGAATATTTAGAAAATCAGCAGGTGAGTGTTTTATCTCAATTCATTTAATGGGTATTATAAACTTGCCTTCTTGTCTTTAAACTTATGTCTTCACACTTACTTTAACTACTTTCTTATAGAAAAGCACTAGAGTGAGTTGCCTGCCTGGGATGGCTAAATGGCCTCCTTGCCTCCTTCATTAAGGGTACTTGGCAACATTAGGTACATTACAGCAGCACCTTTTCTCTTTTCTAATAGCCAGATTTTTTTATATGTAATTAGAAAAGAGCTGAATGAGAAAATTCCCCAAAAACATTAAAAAAGAAAATCTCTAAAGATAACAATATGAAGAGGCATTTTTAACTTAAATTATATACTTTTCCCCATAGAAATGTAGTCATAAAACACTGAAACCAGAGACTCATTTTCTCTTACTACTGTGATCTGCTTAAATGAGATGATAGATTTAAAAGATACTTAGGTTTAGTGAAATATGGTGTTTGTTTAGGGGATAAGTTACTTAGTGATCTAGCTCTCAAACTCAGTATACTAAAGATATGATATCATTAAAAAGTTTCTTGCTAAAGAAAACTATAAGGCACTCACATCAAGGAAATATATTGTTGCAGCATCTGTAAAACCCCCCAAATTCAAGCAGACTATCTATGATGAACTATTCAATATGTGTATTACCCAGTAATTATTTTTTATTACCCAATAATTAAAATAGGAAAAGAAATTTCCTATTTTAATTATTGGGTAATACACATATTATTATTTTTTAAAAGATTTTATTTATTCATTCATAAGGGACACAGAGAGAGAGAGGCAGAGACACAGGCAGAGGGAGAAGCAGGCTCCATGCAGGGAGCCTGACGTAGGACTTGATCCCGGGTCTCCAGAATCACGCCCTGGGCTGAAGGCAGCACTAAATCGCTGAGCCATCAGAGCCATCCAGGCTGCCGGTAATACACATATTAAATGGTATCTCTTTTTGACATCTTCCGCCTTCTTTTATTATTTGCTTTTCAGTTCAAGTGTTTCCTCTTACCTGATTTAAAGTTTGTTGTAATAAAATAAAATGACTAGATATCCCCAAAACTCCCAATTGTCAAAAATAAATGTAGTGGTGGGGTGCCTGGGTCACTCAGTCAGTTAAGCATCTGCCTTCAGCTCAGGTCATGACTTGGGATCAAGCCCTTAATTGGGCTCCCTGATCAGCAGGGAGTCTGCTTCCCTCCCCCCTGCTCATCTTCTCTCTTTCTCTGTCAAATAAATAAAATAAAATTTTACAAAGGAATAAATGTAATGGGACAAATGTAACTGTAAATGCAATCTTAAATAGTATGAGTGAGCTCTTACGTGCATCCCTGTATTCTGGACTGCTACTTTTACTGCTACCTCTTTAGCCAACTATTACTCCCCTTGCAACCCTTTCCCCACAAAGGATGATGCCATTAGCCAGATCTCTCAAGTCTTCAGATCTGAGTACAGCAGCTGAGCCAATCTTAAATAAAGCAGAAAAAATACACACCAAATAACTTCAGCCTCCATCACCACCCAGCTCATCCAGGGACTGATTAGGATAATTGTCAATTAGATCTAAAACTCAGGGGCCATAGGCATGACAAAGGATTGTTCACGTTGCTGAATTTTCCCCTCCTCTTTTTTTGTACAAAGTAGCCCATTTGTTTTGTTTTGTTTTGTTTTTAAAGATTTATTCATGAGACACAGAGAGAGAGAGAGAGAGAGAGGCAGAGACACAGGCAGAGGGAGAAACAGGCTCCATACAGGGAGACCAATGTGGGAGTCGATCCCAGGACCCCAGGATCACGCCCCAGGCTGAAGGCAGGCACCAAACCACTGAGCCACCCAGGGATCCCAGAGTAGCCCATTTGACTAGGCCTCTCAGCCTCTGTCCCTGCTCATTAGGGTGGCTCACACCTATGCTTACCACACATTTGGTCACTATGACTTGGCCCCCTGGCTTCTCTTCTAGGGAATAGTCCATAATCAGGACAACTCCTTAGCCCAACCTCAAGGGAATTATGAACTCTATTCCTGTCCAGTCACAATGACTTATCCATTGCCCAAATTATTAGCATCTTTTTAAAAATCACTGCCTGTATGCATTCTGTATATCTTATTTCATTTTTTTAAGATTTCTTTTATTCATGAGAGACACAGAGAGAGAGAGAGTGAGAGAGACATAGGCAGAGGGAGAAGCAGGCTCCTCGCAGGGAGCCCAAGGCAGGACTCGATCTCAGATCCCAGGATCACGACCTGAGCTGAATGAAGGCAGGCGCCAACCACTAGCCACCCAGTCATCCCTGTATATCTTATTCCAGATTTAGATTTTTTAATCCAATCAGTAATTGAGCATATACCATTGTATTTTATGTTCCCGTTCTAATAGAATAAGTGTGCCAAACACTGGGACCATAATTCACATTAATCTAGACCCTAAAACAGTTAAGATATATGTATTCAATGAATACATGCTAACTTAGAATTAACCAAGCAGTAATAGTCTCTGCTAATGAATCACATATTATTATGCAACTAGTGGGAAGATGTTGGTTTTTCCTAACTTTATTACTTTATGGGGAACAATTCATAGAATTTCAAAGTTGAAAGGCATCTCAATATGACTGATTCTCTTTTACAGCATAAAAACATCTTGAAAGGAAATATGGTTAAAAGTAAAGACTTTCTGGGACACCTGAGCAGCTCAACAGTTGAGCATCTGCCTTCCGCTCAGGGCGTGATCCTGGAGTCCTGGGATCAAGTCTCACATCGGGGTCCCCTGCAGGGAGCCTGCTTCTCCCTCTGTCTATGTCTTTGCCTGTCTCTGTGGGTCTCTTGTGAATAAATAAATAAAATATTTTTTTTAAAAAAAGTAGAGACTTTCAGAAACCAAGTCCTTGGCCTGAATTCCAGTTTTGTCACTTTCTATCTGTATGATTTTAGGTGATTTATTTAACTTTATTTTCCTTATCTATAGGAAAATACCTAAAACACAAAGCTGATATCAGAATCATATGAAATTAAGTAAAAAACTTAGCAAAATGCCTGTCAAAAAGAAGCACTCAATAAATAATTTAATAAGTAGTCTTTAAGTATTAGACGTATATATTATATGCTATATATAACTACTTAATCTATTAGTCTGTCTCCCTAATTCTAAAATAGAAAAAAAACCTACCTTTCAGCTAGTTTGATTAGAGAAAAATAGATGTAAAAACACTGCACTGGACACATAAAAGACATTCATAAAGAGGGATGTTAGTTATTAAAGAAAAACAGCTATTTCTCTTTATGTTACTCTGAGTAGCATCCAATACAGTTCTCTGCACTTAAGTTACTTTATTAATGTAATATATTTTTTGGAAAATCCTTTATACAATAGGTTCTTTTTTTTAAGATTTTATTTATTTATTCATGAAAGACATAGAGAGAGAGGCACAGACACAGGCAGAGGGAGAGAGAGAAGCAGGCTCCATGCAGGGAACCTGACGTGGGACTCGATCCCTAGTCTCCAGGATCACACCCTGGACTGAAGGTGGCGCTAAACCACTGAGCCACCTGGGCTGCCCAACAGGTTCCTTTATTTTTTTTAAGATTTATTTATTTATTTATTTATTTATGATAGACAGAGAGAGAGAGAGAGAGAGAGAGAGAGAGGCAGAAACACAGGCAGAGGGAGAAGCAGGCTCCATGCCGGGAGCCCGACATGGGACTCGATCCCCAGCCTCCAGGATCAGGCCCTGGGCTGAAGGAGGCGTTAAAGCGCTGAGCCACCGGGGTGCCCCCACAATTCTTTCCTATCTCTGTACACATCCTGTGAAATATGTATGACCACTAGAATGTACAACCAGGAAGACAAAAGCATTCCAGTTAATACTATGTATTTCCATATACCAACTGCAAAAGAATAGGTTCTAACTCAAAGTTGTTCTACATACATTAAATAAATATACATGCTCAAGCATTTTAAGCCATTCATATTAGTCATCTATTTATTTATTTGAAACTGCCTCCATTTTTATAAGCTAAAAACCAAAAAAAAACCAAGGTTCTTAGAATTTTTTTTTTAAGATTTTATTCATTCATTCATGAGACACAAAGAGAGAGAAAGAGAGGCAGAGACATAGGCAGAAGGAGAAGCAGGCTCCCTGCAGGGAGCCGGATATGGGATGTGATCTCAGAACCCCAGGATCACAACCTAAGCCAAAGGCAGATGCTCAATGACTGAGCCACCCAAGTGCTCCCTTAGAAATTTTTAAATTAAAATAACAGGTAAGGCTCCAATTGAAAGCTAAAAATGTCTGGGTTTCCATACTCAAGCATTTTATACAATTGATATTAGTCACCTATTTACCATGACAAGCAAAATAATCTATTATGACATGTTAGCAGAAGTATATTTTATGTATTTCAAGTTAACAGTCCCAAATGATGCTTTTCAGGGAAATTCAGTGATTAAAAGACAATCTGGTTATTAGAAGACCATTCAGTGAGGGGCACCCAGATGGCTCAGTCAGTTAAGCACTCAATTCTTGGTTTCAGCTCAGGTCAGGATCTCCTAAATGGGGAGATCAAGCGTGACCTGTAGCTCCATGCTCAGCAGGGAGTCTGATTTAAGATTCTCTCCCTCTGCCCCTCCCCCCACTCACTTGGATAGGCTGTTATTTTAAAACATAGTGGTTATTTCTTGCTCATACTATATGTCCATTCAAGACTGGCAGAGATATTCTCATCATTTAGGAATCTGGGTTAATGGATTGCCACCATCTTGAAAGTTGATGTTTGCAGTGCCAGAGGTAAAAGAAAGTATAAGATCTTTCGTGGCAGTTACTCACACACGCATTCACGAACAAGCACTCTCTTGCTCTCTAAAATATATAAATAAATCTTAAAAAAAAAAAAAGGACAATTCAGTGAACTCAGATGGAATTCAGTGATTAAAAGATTAAAAGACAACTTGGCTATATACTAAGTAGTAGAGCACAGCCATTAAGAGTAATTAGCTATGTTGCCGTGAGCAAGTTTCTTAGTTTCTGTGTCTAAAAGTCTTCATTTGTGAATGAAGATAATAATAGTATCTATCTCATATCATTATTATGAGTTGATATATATACAACACCAAGAATAGTTCCAGGTGGATTAAATTCTCTAAACACAAAAAAAACAACAACCCACATAACTACCTACTATAGACATACCTACTATAAGAATTATTGGTGATTGTGGGTATAGTAAAAGCTTTTCTTTTTTTTTAAGATTTTATTTATTTATTTGACAGAGAGAGAGTAGAAGCAGAAGGAGTGGCAGAGGGAGAGGCAGAGGTAGACTCCTGGCTGAGCAGGGAGCCCGATGTGGAGCTCAATCCCAGGATGCTGGGATCAAGACCTAAACCCAAGGCAGACACTTAACGGACTGAGCCAGGCACCCCAAAGCTTTTCAAAGATAACGCAAAATCCTGATATCATAAAGGAAAAAATAAACAATTCTAATCATATAAAATCATATATATAAATATCATCTTCAAATCATGAAAACAAATCCCTAGAAAAATTAAACTGATAAACAGGTAATTCAGAAAAATATAACTGGCCAATAACCATATGAAAAGAAGCTCAGCTTCATTAACAATTAAAGCACTGCAAACTGAAACAAAATACAATGCTTTTGCTTCAGCAAAAACTGAAAAGATTATACAGCATTTGGAAAAGGTGTAAGAAAATGAAAATTTTGGAGGCACCTGGCTGGTTCAGTTGGTGGGGCATGTGACTCTTGTTCTCAGGGTTGTGTTCAAGCCCTACACTGGGTGTAAGGATTACTTAAAAATCTTTTAAAAAGAAAATAAGGCAGCCCCGGTGGCTCAGTGGTTTAGCGCCGCCTTCGGTCCAGGGTGTGATCCTGGAGACCCAGGATCGAGTCCCATGTCACGCTCCCTGCATGGAGCCTGCTCTTCCTCTCTGCCTGTGTCTCTGCCTCTCTCTCTCTGTGTCTCTCATGAATAAATAAATAAAATATTTAAAAATAAATAAAGAAAAAAGAAAATACAGGAAGCCTAGGTGGCTCAGAGGTTAAGTGCGCCTGCCTTTAGCTCAGGGCATGATCCTGGAGTACTGGGATTGAGTCCTACATCAGACTGCCTGCATGGGGCCTGCTTCTCCCTCTGCCTATATCTCTGCCTCTCTCTTTCTGTGTTTCTCATGAATAAATAAATACAATCTTTAAAAAAAAAAGAAAAAGAAAAAGAAAATACCATTAAAAAAAAAAGGCATCATGATCCTGGAGTCCTGGGATTGAGCCCTACATCAGGCTCCTCACTCAACAGGGAGTCTGCTTCTCCCTCTGCCCCTCACCTCGCTCATGCGTGCGTTTTCTCTCTCTCTGGCTCTCAAATATTTTTTTAAATTAAGGAACAAAGAAAATGAGAATTCTGATATACTAGTGGTGGAAATGTAAAGTGTAAAGTGGCACACAGTCTTTCAGGGGAAAATCTGGAAGCTCATACCAAAAGTTTAATGTGGAAACTTTGACCAAATGATCTTACTTCTAGAACTATCCTGCATGATTAATAACAAAAATTGTGCATGATAAATATGATTCTAACTTTACTTAAAAAACAAATTCTAAATTATACAGATGTTTTACAGTGCATACAAAAAAGTATGAAAAATAATCCAAACTATTAACATTGGTTATATCTACAGAACAGAATTAGAGAAAAAGTAAAGCGGGAATTGACTTATTTTCTATACTTCATTATCATATAAAATCAATTTTAAAATGATCTATTACAACTTAAAGATTCTAAAAAACAAAGATTTTTTTTAAGATTTACTTATTTATTCATGAAAGACACAGAGAGAAAGACAGAGACACAGGCAGAGGGAGGAGAAGCAGGCTTCATGCAGGGAGCCTGATGGGGGACTCAATCCCAGGATCCGGGATCACAACCTGAGCCAAAGGCAGATCCCCAACCACTGAGCCACCCAGGCATCCCACAGAAAGATTTTTTTAAATAAAGTCAAAATCTGAAAGCTAAAAAAAGTCTAAAAACGTAAAGCAAAGCCAACAAAAGCCTATCTTTGTCATCATTGGTCCTGTTTCCCAAGTTCCTTTTCTATATACTTGAAAAGATCACAGTTCCTAGAAGTTAAGGGAGACTAAATGGTGGGTTTTAAGAAGTCATGTGACTGTCTTCTAGGCAGAGTATTTAACTGCCACGAAAGATCTTATACTTTCTTTTACCTCTGGCACTGCAAACATCAACTTTCAAGATGGTGGCAATCCATTAACCCAGATTCCTAAATGATGAGAATATCTCTGCCAGTCTTGAATGGACATATAGTATGAGCAAGAAATAACCACTATGTTTTAAAATAACCCAGCCTAAAAAAATAATAATAAAAATAAAATAAAATAAAATAACCTAGCCTATCCAAGTGGTATGTTTCCAAATGCCATGCCTCAACACACTGCCTTTTAATTACAAATAACTAGAATTTAATCTATTTTCAGATAATGAATTTAATTTCCTATTTCCTAATTCCATTAATCTATATCACTTCATTAATATAAAGCCTATTAACTGCTTAGCGTACAAATCTGAGCTTAGTATAAATCTAAGATTAAGATTACTGTCTTGCTCTCAGAAGAGAGACTTACTTAGTCGGGGCACCTGAGTGCCTCAGTGGTTGAGCATCTGGTTGTGATCCCAGGGTCTTGGGATCAAGTCCTGCATCAGGCTCCCTGCAGGCAGCCGGCTTCTCCCTCTGCCTAGGATCTCTGTCTCTCTCTGTGTGTCTCTCATGAATAAATAAATAAAATCTTTAAAAAAGAAGACTTAGCAGCAAGAATCAGTAAAACAGAATTTTGCATAAACCTAAATAAAGGGACAAAAACAATGATTCCTACAGAAGAGGTGGATAATAGTTGGTGCTAAAAATTAAATTTAGGGCAGCCCCGGTGGCTTAGCGGTTTAGCGCCACCTTCAGCCCGGGGCGTGATCCTGGAGACCAGGATCGAGTCCCATGCCGGGCTCCCTGCATGGAGCCTGCTTTTCCATCTGCCTGTGTCTCTGCGCCTCTCTCTCTGTGTGTCTCTCATGAATGAATAAATAAAATCTTTTTAAATAAATAAATAAACAATTAAATTTCTAGATTAACATTTTTTAAAGATTTTATTTATTCATTCATGAGAGACACAGAGAGAGAGAAAGGCAGATAGGCAGAGGGAGAAGCAGACTCCATGCGGGGAGCCTGATAGGATACTCAATCTCGGGACTCCAGGATTACGCCCTGAGCCGAAGGCAGACACTTTAATGGCTGAGCCAGCCAGGCGTCCCTAGATTAACATTCTTAACAACAGTTCATCAAGCTAACACATTGGTTTAGCCAAAGGAAAAATAAATATACCAGAAAAGTTATCTCTCACAAAAAAACACTTTGTTTCAATAAGTAACATGAATAAAATTCATCTCGTTATCATTTGACTGTTTTTAATCTTGTCCTTCATGTCACCACAATGTGGTCCTTTGAGTAATAACTAAATTTAAAAGTTACTCTTCACACTAGACTGGCCCCTAGGGGTTCTAATCACTAATAACAGATGGAAACTTTAAAAACTTATCCTCAACTAAATATGTCATCATTCTTCTGATTTAACTGGTGCTCCTTTCCAAAACTGAAGCTTTGAATCTTTAATAAAAATGTTTATTATCCACCAACATTTGAATGCTACACACAAAACCAAAACCTAAAACATCTATTGTCATTTACTGCAATATAAGAGAACATAAGCAAGACATAGTTCAGTCTGGAAAATTATTCCTGAATGATTAAAATGCCAATAATTTTTTCAGATGCCTAAACTACTGTTCCAAGTATTTTATACCTTCAGGCTAACACTATATATATTACATGAATGCTCTGCTTTGGAGTTACAGAGGCCTGAGCTTGAATCCCAGGTCTCCCACTTACTCAGTTTACTATCTGTAAACAAGGAAAAATAATAGTACTGAGTAATCTGTTTAAAGGATAATGAGATCATATGGTAAATATGTAAGGCACTTAGTAGATATGTTAGAGGCTCAGATATGTTCATTTGTCTCCTCTTTTATTCCCCCAATATTTGGATTTACTCACTATTCGTAGCCACTGTCAAATTATACAGAATAAAGTATCTCAAATGTAACTAATCTCTTCTAAAACATTTGATTTCTAAATGTTTACTTCTGTGTAAAGTTGAAAGCAGAATAAAAGTTGAGCATGACAAAGATCAGCAAATATAGTCATAAGAAGTAGGGGCCAGAATATAGGATATTTCAAACTGTGACTTTTATTCTGAATGAGATGCAGAGGCTTTAAACAAAGAAATGTCATGATTTGACTTATGCTTAAAAAGGTGACACTGGATACTTTATTGAAAAGTGACTAAGGGGGGATCCCTGGGTGGCGCAGCGGTTTGGCGCCTGCCTTTGACCCAGGGCGCGATCCTGGAGACCCGGGATCGAATCCCACGTCGGGCTCCCGGTGCATGGAGCCTGCTTCTCCCTCTGCCTATGTCTCTGCCTCTCGCTCTCTCGCTCTCTCTCTCTGTGACTATCATAAATAAATAAAAATTAAAAAAAAAAAAAAGAAAAGTGACTAAGGTAAAAGTGATTGTGTTAGAGAAAAGAGAGGCTATACTGGCAAAATTCTATACAAGAAAAAATGGTGGCTTTAAAATTAACATAGTAACAACAGAGGTGGTAAGAAGTAGTCAGACTCTAGATATATTTTGAAGGTAGGGCCAAGAGTTTTTGCTATCAGAGTGGATGTGAGTGCAAAAAGAGACAAGGATATCTTAGATATCTTCAATTTTTGGCTGAACAGCTTGAATGACAACTACTATTTGCTGAGTTGGATTAAGGCTATGGGAGGAACAGACCTATAGAAGCAGCTCAGGGACACATTAAGTATTAGATAACTATCAAACATCTAAGTGGAGATGCTGAAAACACAGCTACACACGACAGGATTCCAAGAAAAGAGGTTTGGGATGGAAATAAATTTGAAACTTGTTAACCTCTATGTGCTACTCTTAAAGCCACGAGAATGGAGATGCCTGGGTGGCTCAGTTGTTGAGTGACGGTCTTGGGCTCAGGGAGTGATCCTGGAGTCCCAGGATCAAGTCCTGCAACGGGCTCCTTGTGGGGAGACTGCTTCTCTCTCTATGTCTCTGCCTCTCTCTGTGTGTCTCTCTTGAATAAATAAAATCTTTTAAAAAATTTAAATTTAATTTAAAAATTAAATAAATTAAAAATATATAAATAAATAAATAAATAAATAAATAAATAAATAAATAAAGCCATGAGAACAGATGAGATCATCAGAGGAGTAAGTATATACAGAGAAAAGTAAAGGTCCAAGGACTCACTGATGGAACCGAACTGGAAGTATAGAAATAAATCTGTGGCCATTTTATTTTTTTAAAAAGAGTAACAATTACATTCACTGGGGAAAAAAATAGTCTCTTCAACAAATGGTACTGGCACAAACTGGATTTCCACATGCAAAAGAATGAAGTTGGATCTCTATCTCATACCATACATAAAAATTAACTCAAAATAAATCAATGATAGGGGTGCCTGGGTGGCTCAGTCGGTTAAGCTTTTGCCTTGGCTCAGGTCATGATTGTGGAGTCCCAGGATTGAGCCCTGCATCAGGCTTCCTGCTGGGTGGTGAGTCTGCTTCTCCTCCTCCCTCTGCTCTTCCCCATCCTTGTTCTCTCTCTCTAATAAATTTTTTTTAAACCTTTTTTAAATGGATCAATGACATTAACAGTTAAAACCATAGAGCTCTTAGAAGAAAAATAGAAGTAAATCTTCATAGCCTTGGATTTGGCAATGGATTCTTAGATTCCAAGAGGATGCATAACAACAAAATAAATGGGACTTCATCAAAATTAAAACTTATACATCAGAGATGATTAAGTCAGTTAAAAAAAAAAAAAAGAAAGAAACCTAGAGAATAGGAGAAAACAAAGGTGCCCTCATCTATTTGGGCTACTATAACAATGCATCAGAGACTAGGTAGTCTTATAAATAACATTTCTTTAAAATAAATAAATAAATAAATAAATAAATAAATAAATAAATAAAATTTCTTTCTCACAGCTCTGGAGTCAGGGAAGTTTAATAAGATCATGGTGCCAACAGATTCAGTAACTGGTGAGAATCCATTTCCTAGATGGCCATCTTTTTGTTGTAACCTCACAAAGTGGTAAGAGGAAGGGATCTTTCTGTGGTCTCTTTCATAAGATCACTAATCCCATTAATAAGGGCTCCACCTTCATGACCTAATCAACTCCCAAAGGCCTCACCTTCTAATATAACCTAGAGGGTTATGATTTCAACATGAAATTTGAGGGGACATATTCAGTCCATAACATTTGGAAATCATCTATATGATAGAGAGTTAATATTCATAATATATAAAGAACTCCTATCATTCAACAACAAAAAGACAAATAATCCAATTAAAAAAATAAATATTGTTTAAGGGTACAAACTTGCAACCAGTAGATGAATAAATCCTGTATATAATACACAACTATATACAGCAATACTGTATTATAAATTTCAAAACTGCTAAGAGACTAGATGTTAATTGTTCCCACCACACACACACACAATAATGATAAATTACATGATATAATAGAGGTGTTAGCTAACATGGTGGTAATCATATTGCAATATAGAAATGTATCAAGTCAATATGCTGTACCTTAAACTTATAGAACATTATATATCAATAATAGCTCTATAAAAGCAAATTCAAAAGAAGAGAAAAATGGACAAAGGACTTGAATAGACATTTCTTCAAAGAAGATCTACAAATGGTCAATAAGCACCTGAAAAGATGTTCATCATTTATCACAAGGAAAATCAAATAAGCAAATCAAAACCATAATGAGATACCACTTCACACTCATTATGATGGCTATGACAAATAATTTTTTACAAAAACAGAACAGAAAGCAATGAGTGTTGGCAAAGATGTGGAAAAATTGGACACTTGGACATGACTGTTGGGATGTGAAATGGTACAGCCACTGTAGAAAACTGTATAGTGGTTCCTCAAAGAAACTAAACATAGAATTACCATATGATTCAACAACTGCACTCCCAGGTATACACCCATAGGAATTTAAAGGACTGGAACAGATACTGTACACCAATGTTCACTGCAGCCAAAAGATGAAAACTCAAGTGTCCATCAACAGATGAATGAATAAACAAAATGTAGCACATACATATACAATGGAATATTATTCAGCCCTAAAAAGCAAGGAAATTCTGACACATGCTACAATATGGATAAACTCTAAAACATAATGAGCTGGTAACAAAAGGACAAATATCATATGATTCCACTTACATGAAATACCTAGAGTAGGCAAATTCATAGAGACAGAAAGTAGGTTACAGGTTACTAGGGGCTAGGAGTAAGGGAGAAATGAGGGTTATTATAGCCATATTCCTTATGGCTAAAGTTTCTGTTTGGGGTGATGAGAATATTTTGATGACACTCATCAATGTGTGTTGCACCACACTGTGAATATTATTAATGCCACTGAATCATATACTTGAAAGTGATTAAAATGGCAAATTTTTTGATCTGATATACCATAATTTTTTAAGTTAATAATATAATATACCAAAACAATGAACTGTACACTTCAATTAAGAGGTCTGGTTCTTTTATTATATCAATAGTATTGGAAAGGATAGGGTGTAAGAAAAAGTTTAACTGGATATAGTTAAAGATATAATTAACTATTAACTCAAATAGTGAAGGTATTAAACAAACTTCCAGGAAAAAATTAATTTATCTAATAAATAGTTACAAGCAATATTTTTAAAGCAGAACAATAATTATTAGAAATTTAGACAAAATTATTCATTTTTCTCTTCCCAAACATTTATCTGTTATCTTGCATTCACATCTTCCTATCATCATTTGAATTGTACACTTTGGGCAGCCCGGGTGGCTCAGTGGTTTAACACTGCCATCAGCCCAGGATATGATCCTGCAGTCCTAGGATCGAGTCCCACGTCAGGCTCCCTGCATGGAGCCTGCTTCTCCCTCTGCCTATGTCTCTGCCTCTGTTTCTCTCATGAATAAATAAATAAAATAAAATAAAAAGAATCTACAGTTTAAATGGGTAAATTGTATGAAATGGAAATTATATCTCAGTAAAGCTGTTTTACAAAATTTACTAACCAGAAATTAGGATAGCATTAATCAGATCTCACTGATTTAGAATGTACTGGGTCAAAGGCTATGCTGAAACTGACCATGGCATTATTTATTTTAATATTAAAACATTTTTTACATCATTCACAAACATAAACTCAAAATGGATTAAGACATGAGACCTGAAACCATAAAAATCCTTGAAGAGAACACAGGTAGTAACTTCTTTGACATCAGCCATTGAAACATTTTTCTAGGTTTATCTCCTGAGACAAGGAAAACAAAAGCAAAGAGTATCTACTGGGACTTCATCAAAATAAAAAACTTCTGAACAGCAAAGCAAACCATCAACAAAACTAAAGGACAGCCTACTGAATGGGAGAAGATACTTATAAATGACATATCCAATAAAGAGTTAGTATCCAAAATATATAAAGAACTTATACAACTCAATGCCAAAAATCCCCCAAATAATCCAAATAAAAATGAGCAGAAGACATGAGCAAACATTTCTTCAAAGGAGATTACACAGATGGCCAACAGACATGAAAAGATGCTCAACATCATTCACCACCAGGAAAATGCAAATCAAAACCTTAATGAGCTATCAACTCACACTTGTCAGAATGGCTAAACTCAAAAACACAAGAAACCAGTGTTCCCAAGGATGTGGAGAAAAAGGAACCCCCTTGACTGCTGGTGAATGAAAACTGGTACAGCCATTGTGGAAAATAGTACGGAGATTCCTCAAAAAATTAAAAATAGGGACACCTGGATGGCGCAGTCAGCAAGCCAGGTGAGCCCTAGACTCTTGGTTTCGGCTCAGGATGTGATCTCAAGATCATGAGAGGGAGCATGCCGCGGACTCCATATCCAGTGCAGAATCTGCTAAAGTTTCTCTTTCTTTCCCTGTCACTCCCCCCACGCCACATGCCCTCTCTAAAACAAACAAATAAATCTTTTTTAAAAATTAAAAATAGAATTACCATGTGATCCAATAACCCCACTACTGAGTATTTACCCAAAGAATATGAAAACACTAATTCAAAAAGATATATGCATCCCTATGTTTACTGCAGCATTATTTACAATAGCCAAGTTATAGAAACAGCCCAGTGTTCAATCCATAGATGAATGGATAAAGAAGATGCAATATGGGGATCCCTGGGTGGCGCAGCGGTTTGGCGCCTGCCTTTGGCCCAGGGCGCGATCCTGGAGACCCGGGATCGAATCCCACATCGGGCTCTCGGTGCATGGAGCCTGCTTCTCCCTCTGCCTGTGTCTCTGCCTCTCTCTCTCTCTCTCTCTCTGTGACTATCATAAATAAATAAAAATTAAAATAAAAAAAAAGATGCAATGTGTGTGTGTGTGTGTGTATATATATACACACACACACACACATATGTATGTACGTGTGTGTATATATGTGAATGGAATCTTGCCATTTGCAATAACAGGGATGGATCTAGAGAGTATAATGATAAATGAAGTAAGTCAGAGAAAGACAAATACCATATGATTTCACTCATATGTAGAATTTAAGAAACAAAAAAAAAAGAAGAGAGGGATCCCTGGGTGGTGCAGCGGTTTGGCGTCTGCCTTTGGCCCAGGGTGTGATGCTGGAGACCCAGGATCAAGTCCCACATCGGGCTCCCGGTGCATGGAGCCTGCTTCTCCCTCTGCCTATGTCTCTGCCTCTCTCTCTCTCTCTCTCTGTGACTATCATAAATAAATAAAAATTTTAAAAAAAAAAGAAGAGATAAACCAAAAAAACAGACTCTAACTATAAAGAACAAACATGATTACCAGAGGGGAGGTGGATGGGGGGGTGGGTGAAACAGGTTAAGGGGACTAAGAGCACACTTATTATAATGAACAGAGTAATGTATAGAATTGTCAAATCACTACATTGTATACCTGAAACTAATATAATATTGTATGTTAACTATACTAGAATTAAAATAAAAAATTAAATTAAAACAAAGACAAATAAATAAATAAAAGATTTTTTAAAAAAAGAAAAAAAAGGGACGCCTGGGTGGCGGCTCAGCAGTTGAGCATCTGCCTTTGGGTCAGAGGGAGATCCTGGAGTTCCAGGATCAAGTCCCACATTAGGCTTCCTACATGGAGCCTGCTTCTCCCTCTGCCTATGTCTCTGCCTCTCCCTGTGTCTCTCTCTCTCTCTCTCTCATGAATAAATATATAAAACCTTTAAAAAAAATAAAATAAAGATGAGATTGTCTTTTATCTTCCTAACTAAAAAGTATTTAAAGTCTACTCTAAGGTCCTTTCCAACTCTAAAATTTTTGGATTCCAACTTTTTAAAAGCACTCTTTATATTTAGTTAGATTATTCTTATATTTTCATTTGAGAATATCCCTATAGTGCCTTTCTTTATAACACTTTTGTGGTCCTAACTCAACATAATCAACATACAAAATATATTTGCAAAAACTTACATTTCTTTCAAAGTAGTGATTTTACCATTTCAGAATACCCCACAGTTTTCCCCAATCTAAGCTAAATTCAGAATACTATATATACGCACTCAATAATAACCAAATATATCATTCAAAGTGTTATACACTTAGTAGTAACTAAGAATATCACTGGCTTCTCTCATACCATAAGCAAAAGTGCTATAAATGCTGAAAGTATCATGCAGGCCAAACTCGTCACTTTACAATGAGGATATTGAGACCAAAATTAGTGATATTCCCAAAGTGAAGTAAACAGCTGATGGTACCACTAGGAAGAACTCAGATCTTTCTCGCTTCACCTGTTTGACTTAGAAATCATCTACTTAAAACAAAACAGAACAAAACAAAAATAAAAACATAACAAAAAAAGAAATAATCTACTTTCCAGAATAATTCAAGCCTGAAAGAGGAGTAACAATAAAAGAAAATCAACAAGGGAGAGGAGTAGCAATAAAAAGTATGTATACTCAAGACAATCTAAGGGAGAGATTTAAAAAGAAGAAAACAGAACATTATGGAGATGAGAGGATGGAGAAGATATATAGCCAGAGAAATGCAAATTAATTAAAGTCAGACAAGGAGAGTTTCAAGGAAGGGGTGATTGAAATTGTCAAATTAAATAGAAAAGAAAAAAAAAAAAAAACCACCAAGATTGAGGGACACCTCGGTGGCTCAACAGTTTAGCATCTACCTTCAACTCAGGGCGTATGATCCCGGGGTCTGGGATGGAGTCCCACACTGGGCTCCCCGCAGGGACCCTGCTTCTCCCTCTGTCTATGTCCCTGCCCCTCTCTCTCTCTCTGTGTCTCTCATGAATAAATAAAATCTTTAAAAAAAAAAAAAAAAAAGAACAAGATTGAAAAATCACCGAAGGGGCATTTGGGGCCTTTGGCTCAGGTCTACTCAGGTCATGATCTCAGTGTCCTGGGATGGAGCCCTACGTCAGGCTCCCTCTCCCTTCTTTGTCCCTCCCCGCTGCTCATGCACATTCTCTCTCTCTCAAATAAATAAAATCTTAAAAAAAAAAAAGTCACTGGATAAGGCAAGTAGGAAGTCATTGGTGAAATAATATACATCATGGGACCAAGTAAGGAGTTGAAGATACAGAAATCCAGAAGTGTTCACTGCTCTTTCAAGAAGGCTGTCAGAGAAGACAGGAAAAAAAAAAAAAAGAAGAAGCTGGAAATCAGCTAGAAGACACACAGGAACCATTTCTTTTCCTGTGCTGCAGAATACCTTCAGGAATTTCTCATCCTGAAAGAGAAGCAGAAAAGAAATAATACAGTGCTAATAAGACCTGCAAAATAACTACCCTGCTTCAAATAGAATGAAATCTAATTCCCTTCCAGAATGTAATATAGGCAATGGCAGGAGATGTTTGGAGGAGAAGAGGAAGCCCTTGTTTTTCTTTGTATCCACCAACATTTTAAAAAGAACCTTGCACAAAGGAAGCACTAATAAAGTTTGTTGACTGGACATTTTAATTCTCCTTCCATATGTTATCTATCCTATTAATGCCCCCCTACCCTTGTCACTGCTCCCATGAGTACATATTGGAATATTAACTGGGTCTGGTCAAACACTTACTGTATTAAGTTCAATTAACAGTAAGAAAGAGATGTGTGTTCTAACAATTCTGATAAAGCAATATATTCTAAAATGTTCATGTCAGGGGCACCTGGCTGGCTCACTTTGTCGAGTATGGGAATATTGATCTCCAGGTTGTGAGTCTGAGCCCTACACTGGGTATAGAGATTACTGAAAAATAAAATCTTTAAAAAAAATGTTTTAAAAAAATGTTTAAATAAAATGTTCATGTCATTTACCCACAGGTTTATTTCTAACCTCATACAGACTATACATAAATTATATATGTATTCTTGTAATCCAGCAGTCTTAGCTGTCGTACCCATCTCACAGATTTTTAAAAAATTAAAAACAAAAACAAAATCAAGTCTATTGTACTCAAAATTCTACCAAAGTCATCTTCATTGCTTATAAAATAATTCTGGACTAGACCATTTAACCACAAGGGGAAAATAGTTTGGTAATATGGGAGTCTTTTCAACACGTGTAAAAACTATGCAAAATGGTCAAAATTTATGAATTCCTAGATATCACAGGATTCATATTTAATTTTTTTCTATCAGATATCAATCAAGGGCAGCCCAGGTAGCTCAGTGGTTTAGTGTCACCTTCAGCCCAGGGCATGATCCTGAAGACCTGGGATTGAGTCCCACGTTGGGCTTCCTACATAGAGCCTGCCTCTCTCACTCTCTCTCATAAGTTAAATAAATAAATAAATCTTTAAAAAAAAAAAACAAGAGATCAATCAAATCAGAATATAATTCTTCTTGGGTAGACAGAAATTTAATATATGCAATTTATCCACCTGGAATGTTCTATGGGATATTCATTTGTAACTAAAACCAAATCAGTGTTACCTGGTCTAATTTAGTTTTGCACTATTTCTTTTAGAAATATTTCAACAATTCTCCCAGTGCCTGGGTGACTCAGTCAATTAAGCATCTGCCTTCAGCTCAGGTCATGATCCCAGGGTCGGATGAAGTCCAGCATAAAGCTCCCTGTTCAGTGCAGAATTTGCTTGAGATTCTCCCCTTCCCCCTCTGCCCCTCCACCCTCCTGCTCATATACTTGCTTTAATAAAAATAAACTTTAAAAAAATAAAATAAAATGCAGATTCCCAAACTCACTGTCCAGATATTAAGTAGGTCTGGGGTGGTTCCCATGAATCTGTATTTCAAACATAATCTAGTCCAATCCCATAATATTATACCTGAGAAGACTATGTTGAGCAATCGGTTTACCCAGAATCACACAGAGCTCAGGTCTCATTAACTCAAGACATGAGTCTTCTTACTTAATACACCATTTAAACTACTTTATAGTTAAAGGAATGGGACCAAAGAAAGAATAAATTACTAAATAGATCACTGAGTAAGGGACCAATCTTAGAATACTTCCTGGCTCCCATTCTTTTTTTATTATTCATTCATTTAGTATTTCTTAAACATCTTCTATTCTGCATGCAATATGGTAGATTACAAAGCAGTTTAAAATATGAACCCTGTCCTCAAGAAGCACTTATCAGTTAGGAGGACAAAGCAAATACATAAAACTGATACTCAAAAGCAAGGCAATATATGAGTAAGCGCCAGATTAAGTGGTACGGCCATTTATAAAATTAACTGATTTACACTGACTTCATTCTATACCTTTTATAGTTAGAACTTACTCATCAGGGCAGCCCAGGTGGCTCAGCGGTTTATCACTGCCTTCAGCCCAGAACGTGATCCTAGAGACCCAAGATCAAGTCCCATGTCAGGCTCCCTGCATGAAGCCTGCTTCTCCCTCTGCCTGTGTCTCTGCCTCTCTCTGTGTCTCTCATGAATAAATAAATCTTAAAATAAAAAAAAAAAAAGAATTTACTCATCAGCAATCAATATTCAATTTCTTCTCTTTCTATGTTAAGAAAAATGGTCTTTAATGAAGGAAAGCTGTTGTCCTTAAGTGAAATCTCTCTGTCCCCACATTTCATATACACCAACACCACTACCACACATCATCCCACATGCCATAGGCTTTTGTAGAGATCAAAATTGGTATCATTTTTACGCAAAAGCCTAATGAAGAGTCTGGCTATGTTCAAATGGTAAGAGAAGCTCCTCTCCTGGACCATGTTCCTGATCACATGTGGCAGACTGAAGATCTGAATTCTTCATTTCCAAGCAATAGTATCACATGTCCATATATCACCATGGCCTCATTATAGCCAAAGTATACTTCACTACCCCTTGTCTTTGGTCTTGGCCAAACGAGATGTCAGAGGAACAAGAATCTGAAAATGACTGGTGGGATTGGGTTTGTCCTCTTGTACTTCTGCTACGGCTGTGAGACAAGCTCCCCCCAGAGAGATGTTACCCTTCCCTCCAGCCTGGGCCCAAGAATGAGACAAATGGAGCAGAATAAATGCTTATTGTTATATGTCACTATGATTTTGTGGTTACCAGTTATTACCAGTTATTACCAGTTGAAGCAAAAGCTGACTGAATCACAATATTTTAAAATTCCAAACAATCAAAACTTATTATATAAAGCAGTGGTCCTCAAACCTACCTAAGGGGAGTGGGGGGAAGCCTAGGTGGCTCAGCGGTTAAGTGTCTGCCTTCAGCCCAGGGTGTGATCCTAGGGTCCGGGATCGAGTCCCATATCAGGCTCCCTGCATGGAGCCTGCTTCTCTCTCTGCCTCTCTCTGTGTGTCTCTCATGAATGAATGAATGAGTGAGTGAATGAATGAATGAATGAATAAATAAATAAATAAATAAATAAACTAAAAAAAAACTTACCTAAGGGAGAATCACGTTTAAAAAAAAAAAGGTCCCAGAGAGATTCATTCAGTACATCTAGACAATAGTGACAAAAATAAGCATTTTATCAAAAACCACAGGAGATAGAGTGCCTGGGTGGCACAGCTAGCTGAGTGCCCAATTCTGCTCAGATCATGATTTCATGTTTGTGAGATTGAGCCCTGTATCTGGCTCTGTGCTCAGTGCAGTCTGTTAAAGATTCTCTCTCCCTCTGTCCCTCCCACTTGTGCTCTCTCAAATAAATATTTTAAAAAACAAAAAACACAGGTGACCCTATTGCAGTGCCCACATTAAGAAACACAAAAATAAAGATTACTAAATTTCCAGTTTCAACAATATTTATTAATTTCAGTGCTCAAGAATCCTAACTAAATAAGCGAATCTTCCTTTAGACAATGTGTGTGTTCCTCAAGAGAGTGTAAAACTGAAATCTAATCAAGTGAGGTGCACCTGGCTGGCTCAGTCAGTAGAGCATGCAACTCTTGACCTCAAGGTCGTGGGTTCAAGCCCTGGAGTCTACTTAGAAAAAAGAAAAGAAATCTGATCAAGTGAATTATTTCAAATGCAGGATGATTTAGCTGACACTGATGTCAGTCGAGCCATTAAACACATCTTAGCCAGCCCAGGAGGAAAAGGATTATGATGCAGAATCCCAAGTTCCTTCAGATGTTCTGGAGAACCTTCCAGGAATGAATCCCAACAAAAAGGCTGTTTGAAATGTCATGGGATCCCTGGCCGTCCAGGCCACCAAGGATGGGAAGAAGGACAAGAAGGAGGAGGACAAGAAGACTGGAGGAAAGGGTAGCTGAGCCTGCTCAAGGGCCTGAAAAGAGTAGGGTGGGATATGTTACATATGTTATCTGTAACCATTACAACCTAAATAAAGCATGACTTTTTTCCCAAAAAAAAAAAATTTTAACAGAAGCTATTTCTGCAATAAGTACTGCATTGCATTGTATTATTTTATTAAAGTTTATAAACCAAACAAGCACATTACATTTTTTGTAAATTCCAAATTTTTGCATATAAAATGTTCCTAGAATTAAGGAATCTATGGGACACCTGGATGGTTCAGTGGTTGAGTGTCTGCTTTCCACTCAGGTCGTGATCCCAACGTCCTGGGATCGAGCCCCACATCGGGTTCCCTGCAGGGAGCCTGCTTCTGCCTATGTCTCTACCTCTCTCTGAGTCTCTCATGAATAAATAAATAAAATCTTAAAAAAAAAAAAAAAAGAATTAAGGAATCCATGAACTATATGCTGTAAGTGGGAAAGAGGAATTCAAAAGAAATAAAAGGATTTATCCACGGCCCCAAAAGAGGGATGTGATATCAGTCAGTCTTTCAGCATTTTTTTCCCATTCAGCAGCACTACTTGCACCTGTCTGGTTACATCACTACATCTATGTATCCCAAGTTCTCCCAGGCCCTCTCTAATCACCTTGCACCTAATGAAATTGTACTAGCCACTCCAATATTAGGCAAAGTTTTACACATTTAGAACCATGACTTCTGCGTAGCCAGTGCTGAATGAAGATCCTATCAAGTGTCCCTACTTCTTTTCAAGGCTGACCTAGTGAAGGCACTACTCTATCTTATGTTCTCAATTAGAATGAGCTATTATCATTAACATGATAAGTAAGGGTACAGGCCATAATCTTGGCTCCACAATTTACTCTGTAGTGAGTTATTTAAATTCTTTGGGCTTCACTTGCCCTCTCTGTAAAAGGAGCATAATTAAACCTGGAGCATAGAATTGTCATGAAAATCAAATGAGAAAATATATGTAAAGCTATTAGAATAGTCGCTGGCACAGAGCAAGCACTCAGTAAACACTAGCTATTATTATTATTGTTATGATTCTGAAATCCAGCTTCACAAATTTTGACATCTGGTACTATGCAATACTAAAGAAAAAAAAAAGGATACTAAAACCAGTTCAGTGATTCTTTCTATCTCTCACTTTTAATCAGTGATTCTTTCGATCCCTCCCTTTAGAGGGACATTATTCTATTTACCAAATACAAATTAAATGTATTTTTAAATCAATGGTCTTTCCCTTACTGTTACCAGTTCTGAGCACAAAATAAGCCTGTCAATTGTAAATAAGAATCTACATTCTTAAAAGGTTAAGGATAACAAAGAACATGCAAAGTCTGTATGTTCTGAGATTTCTCATAGGACGACTGCTTAAGCCTAAAGCCTTTTACTCTCTATATTTTACAGGAATCACAAGCCTTACTGCTAGAGAATTTAAACAGCTAACATAATAAAAACAAAATCTAGAAAAAATTGTTCATTTTTATCCCAAAAGGAACTGTGATGATTAAGAATATTAAAATGCCAGTTTCAAAATGTTCATTACTTTGAATTCTTTTAACACAACTACATAGATTTATCATAAACATAATAGACATTAATCAACCAAAATCAGAGGCACTAAAGGAAACTTCAAGTTTCTTTTAGAATTTTCCCAATGCAGACTTTTAAAGTGGAAATAAGCAAGCAATTTCTGTATTTAGCATAGCAATGAGAAATTTACTGAATGTGAAAAGTACACACATATTAAAAAAAAAAGCAATTGGAAAGCAGTTATATTGTCCTTTACTCAATTTTAAATGCACAATCTATTTGGCCATCCTACACCAAACTTAAGAATTATATGTACAGTTCCCTTCCAAAAATTTCTAAAAACATGTCACTAAAAACTGCTTCAAATATCATTGTAAATGGAAATGAAGCCTTCTCTAAGGTGTTTGGGAACTAAAAAGAAAATATCCTAAGGAAAGGATGACTACCATTTCCCTTGAAGCTTAGTAAAATGTCAAAGAACTTTCAGGACTCAAATATGCTAGACGTCTGGTATGAGGTCAAAGTTGCCTCAATGACAGGAAAGCCAACAGATGCCAGATGACTAAAACATAAAGTTATCAAAAATACTTTTAAGCCCAACAGTTATTCCAAAAGTATATACAAATGCGAGTGTATCTAGGTTGAAAAGATGGAAATATCATTACCAAAATACTTTGGAAGAAAAAAATACTACTAAAACAATAATTCGCAGTATTATACAATGTATTAAGAATCTCAAATTTCTGGCTTTCTCAACATGTATTCAATTCATTCCGTAACATTTCGAAATCACGAAAGTAACATGGATTCCCGAAGAATGATCGAAATCTAAAAATAACGCTAAAGTGTGCGTGCTATAGTTGTTCTTTTTACTGTAAGCTAAATTTGCTTTATATATTAAAAAAAAACCTATAGCTCTGTTTCCAAAGATCTCATAATAGATACTGTTCATTGGCGATTAAAATATTATTTTTAATCCTTGCATTACCTCACAGCTAAAAATGTCAAGATACCACACCCAATATGTCTTTTCCCCCCTCCCCCGTGGGGGATGGGGAGGCGTGGGGGGGGGGGATACGGTAGTAGGGATTGTTAACTACACAAAAACATGCAAGGTTATTTCCCCAGCAGGGACGGGGAAGGCGCGCAGGTACCGGCGCCGAAGCCTCCACCGCGAGCGCAGGCCTCGGCCTCTGCGGGCTCCCCTCGCCCGCCTCCCGCGGAGGCAGCGGCCCGACGCGCCGCCCCGGGGCTACTCACCGGCCGCAGTGCTGACCAGCAGGACGGTCCACAGGAGCGACGGCACCCACCGGGGCCGCTGCAGCGAAGGAGGCATCCCTGGGCCAGCCGAGTAGCAGGAGAGCAGAGAAAAGAAATATGGAAAGTAAACACGGGCGGAGATACGGCCGGTGGGGGTGGGGGGCTGGATGGGGGGGGGGGCTGGTCCCCGCTCTCGTCGACTTGTCCGGCCCGTGGGTATTACAACGCAGTTTGAAAGGACAAATGGCAGATGCGAGGACCTAGCTGCAGAGCTTTCATTCCGCTGCAGAAACTCCCTTCATTTCTGTCCCTCGCGTCTGGGGAGGTCCACTCGCCTAGGACGGGGTGCCTCGGCCCCCCAGACTGAAGGCATGTCCGGGTGCAGCGGGCAGACAGGAGAAAGCCCCGCAGTTATTTCCCTCGTAGTTTCACGATGTCAAAAAAATATCCAGGTCTGGGAGAAAACATATCCAGGGCGCAGGGGGGAGGGGGCGGGGGGATTCGATGGCGGGGCCGAGGATCAGGACGAGTTCCCGACCGCCGCGGAGGGCGAAGCCGGGCGGGCGGCGGCGGCGGCGGCGGCGGCGGCGGCGGCGGCGGCCGGCGGCCCGAGTCGCATCGCCCGCGGCTCCCGGAGCGCAGGATTCCTTTTTAAGTTTCGCTTCGGTGCTTCCTTCACTCGGAGCTGGAGAACAACAAGCCCTGTTCCTCGACCGGATGGTCAGAGGTGCCGGCCTCCATGGACCGACCCACAGCCCTCAAGCCCTCGGCGAACAGTCCCGCGAGGCCGTGCCCGGGCCCGGCCGGAGGGCGGCGGGCGGCGGGCGGCGGGCGGCGGGGGAGGGGAGGGGAGGGGAGGGGCAGCAGGCCGGGCGCCGAGCTCCCGAGGTGCGGGAGCTGCCCTCTCCACCCTCCCGGGTTCGCTCCTCTCTCTCTCTTTATTGCAGCCGCTCGGTCTTGCCTGAGGTAAATCCCACGAAGAAAAGCCTCGTCTCCTCCCGTCAATGGCTCCCGTGAGCGAATCGCAACCCCTTCCCTGAGGAAGCCGCTGCTGCCGCCGCCGCCGCCGCCGCCTCGTTCTCCCGCAGCTCTGGGCTCCGGGCGGAGCTCGGGCGTCGCGGGCCGAGGGCGGGGGGGCGGCCGGCTGGGGAGGTGGGGGGTGGGCGACGAGGCGGCGAGACACCCCGCACCCTCCGGGCAGCACTTCTAGTGGCTCCGAGCAGACCAGACACAAAGGGGGGAGTCGCCGCAGCTGCCAGTCTGCGGCGCTCCCGGTCACCGGAGTCGCCCCGCCTCCGCCGCCGCCTCCGCCTCCGCCTCCTCCTCCTCAGTCTCCGGCTCTTCCCGGCCCTGTCTGTCTCGGGGCCTGTGGTGCAGCGCGGGCGGCGGCGGCGGCGGCGGCGGCAGCGGCGGCAGTGGCGGCGGCGGCGCGAGGAAGCCCGCACTGCGCCTGCGCGCTCGCGCCCCCGCCCGGCCCCGCCCCTCGCCGGCGGCGAGCTGACACGGACTCCGCGGCCCTCGCGTGGCGCGTCTCTGCGGGGCCGCGGAGGGCAGGGCGGGGCCCGCAGCGCGCCGTGGGCAGCGACGGCCTTTCTCCCGCACGCGCGCAGGCCTTCCTCACGGGCACGCTCGGGATCTGGGGGTGCGTTGAGGAGAGAGCGGCCACATCTTTTGTCCAGCCTCGGCCAACTCCCGAGAGCTGGGTGATTGAGCCTCGGACTGAGGTGTCGCCGTGTCCCCCGGGACTCCTGGAGTAGAGGCGCGACGGGCGGAACTGCCCCGTCGTTTCTGGCGGTGGGAGCCTCGGTCTCCGTATCCCAGAGAACCCCGAAGAACCCTCCCTTCCCAGACCCGTAGACCTCGGCCTCCCCCTCCGGCTCCCCTCACCACTGACTCAAACAAAAGCCGGAACGGGAAAGCCCACCCGGAATTGGTATCTGCTCTTCTCGGCGTCCCGCTCTTCTCGAGCGCCCTTCTTGGCTGACAGAAATATCGGACCTTTCGAAAGGATGCGAAGTCAGAAAGAAAACTCTCTCCTTTGGCTCCTGTACATTGTCCCGCTCTACATGCGTTATCTGTCGTGGCCGCGCGGCTTCCACTTCCAGGGTGGGCCTTTATTCACAAAGGCTGTGGGCCTTAGGTTTTCTTGTGGGTTTTTTTTGCTTTTGTTTTTGTTTTCTTAGGACATGTGAAAGGAAAATTATGGGGAGGCGTTGCTGCCCCTGAGTGAAGAATGACTTCGCACCCAAGGAAACGAAAAAGGTCCCGCTGGTAGCGAGGCTTCCTGGAAAGGATCTGTTTAGTCGGGTCTTTTGAATTGCAAAAACCCAAGGGACCGGGATAAGAGCAGGAATTCCACCCCCCCACACCCCCGCCCTGCAGCCTTTGCACACCTCCTGCGAGGGCTGGTCGACTTGGGTGGGATTTTGCTGGGGGGGGGGGGGGGGAGGGAGAAAGTGACGTGCGTGGCGCCATGATCGGAAGTCTGTGTTTAATTCTTAGCTGCGAGGTGGAAAATTTGCGTGGGAGGGCGATCTTAGAGGTGAAGTCTAGCCTTCCTTCTACTAAGCAGAAGGGTTATTCTGAAGGCTGGTTTGGCTGGTCTTTCATTGTGGATAAGGGCAGCTCCAAACACACATTCACAGACACTCCTTAAGTCATACCCTTTATTTGTGTATTCAAGTCCCCTTTTATCTCTCTATCTGAACTTGATGTGAATAAACCTCCACATTCCTTAAACTGGTTGCTGTTATCATCCTAAGTATCCAGTATAATTACGGGTTTTGATAATACCAACCCAGGATTCTCAGACTTTTAGTGGAAAACATTTCCATACTGTTTACCCGTCCGGCAGAAAGAGATGTTTCTATATAGTAAAATCTCTTAAAAAGAAAAAGAAAATAAATAAATAAATAAATAAATAAATAAATAAATAAATAAATAAATAAATAAGAAAGAAAGAAAAAGAATTAGAAGGAGCTTTGATTCATTAGTTTTATCACTATATTTTGTTTTGCCCAAAAGGCCTAAAATTAAGAAACTGGTATTGTTTTGACATTTGACTTTTAAGAAATAAGATCTAGCATTTGGAGAAACGGGATTTTAGTAAGTTAGAGGTATAGAAAGTTTATTCAAATTAGTAGAATACTGTTCTTTCTCAAATTGGGATTAACTTGGTTATTCTATTTTTATTTCCATAAAAAATTTCCAAAGAAACATTAAGTACCCTTATACCTATTATAAATGTATGGTAAATTATATAAAAAAGGAGAGAGGGTCCTAGGAAATTCACATGAAATAAATATATGCAACTGACTTGGTAGGAATAATTAATAGACAACTAGATAGGCAACCCTCTTCTCCTTTCTTTGGCTCCTTGTAATATCTCGGTTGGGACATGGCTGTTGACTCACTATGAGAAGGACCATCAGAGAAGAACTAAAACTGGGCCATCAATATGTCCCCGAATAGCAGAGAAACAATACCAGTCAAGCTCAAGTGAAAACAAAGTATTGGCCGGGCAGGCAAGGTTTGGTATCTGCTCTAGTCAGCATAGGCTAGATTGTAACAAACATCTCAGCAGCAAATGGCAACAAAAGTTTATTTCCCACACATGTTACATGTTTGATACAAGTCATCAGGAAGCCTATTACAAGTAAGACCCTGAAACAGATTTGCATGAATGAGGTTATTGGGTAGTAATCTCCAGAACAACCTCTGGAGACTGAGGGTCACAAAATTACTAGAAAGGGAGAACTTGAACTGTAACAGTTGCACCTGAGGCTTCAGCCAGTTCTGCAGGGAGCTCTGGAGCTGGGATAGCCCTTCAGCATTGTACTAAATTGGAACAGGAGGCCAGGTCATTATACCCTGCCACCAACCTGTCATTGGATATGAGCTGCACCCAGGCAAGGGAGTTGACCCTTGGATGAGAGGACTCTCTGGCCAAGAGCCACCAGCTGTCAGCCACCAGCATTTCCAGCAAGTGGGAGAGGTTGTGCTTTAGTCCTAAAGGGTGGATCTGTAGAGCTCAGTACAATATCCAATACATGGATTTTGCTCATTTTAGTCATTGAGGTCAACAAACTATTTGGAGGCTTCACTGAGATACATGCTTTCAAGATCCCTACAGTTAGGAGAGCACCAGACTGGTTCAGTCAGTATAACATGTGACTCTCAATCTTGGGGTCTTGAGTTCAAGCTCCATGTTAGGTGTAAAGCCTCTTTAAAAAAAAAAAAAAAAAAAAAAAGATTGTGACAGTAAGGATCATAAAATTTAATTGCTAGTACTGCAGTGTTCTTGTTCTAACTATTAAAATGCTTCCACTCAGAAGCAATACACCTCACTACCACGCCCATTTTATTGGCCAAAGAAGTCACATGGCCAAACCTAACTTCAGGGAAAGGGAAATGTAACACTATACTATACTATGTTACTGGAAGAATATACTATGTTACTAGAGGAAGAACATAAAATTTGATAACCTTTTTTTAAAAAGATTTTTTACTTATTCACTCATGAGAGACACAGAGAGAGGCAGAGAGACACAGGCAGAGGGAGAAGCAGGCTCCTCACAGGGAGCCTGATGTGGGACTCAATCCCTGGACCCCAGGATCACGTCCTGAGCCAAAGGCAGATGCTCAACCACTGAGCCACCCAGACGTCCTGAAATTTGATAACAACCTTAATGCCACCATCATGTGTAAGGGAGAAATAATCACCACACTCTCTAATCCCCAAAAGCCCAACTAGGATAGGAGAGTCTTCTAAAATAAGGGAGAATGAAAGAAGCAACACAGAAATCCAAGGGAACCAACAGTGTCTATAAGACTGATGGATCTTCACTCTGTATTATGGGCCCTCGTGGATTATAGCTCTCCTCTGAGGCAGAAGACTTGTAGAAGGAAAGCCCTGGGGTTAGGAGAGGTCTGTGAAACTAAGCAGGTTATTAGAACAAGCGTTGGAACAAGGACCAAGGCCAAATCTGTGTTATACGAATAAGGACAAATAGGAGTGACCAGAGCTCATCTGAAAAACTGAATACTTCAAAGAACAAACTTTATCATTAAAAAGGGATATTGTCAAAGAAAAATAGAAGAAAAACTCAGGGTGCCTGGGTGGCTCAGTACATTAAGCATATGCCTTTGGCTCAGGTCATGATCCCAGAGTAACGGGATCAAGCCCTGCATCAAGCTCCCTCCTCAACGGGGAGTCTGCTTCTCCCTCTGCTCCACCTGCTTGTGTTCTCTCTCTCTCTCATTCTCTCTCTCTCACTAACTCTCAAATATATAAATAAAATCTTTTTTAAACAATGGAAGAAAAAGTCTTAATTCTAGAGGAAAAATAATACAGATGCCCAGAAGTTAGCTCGGACTTACTTCAGGGTCAAAATAAGGAAAGGCAACTTAAAACTGCTTAAAAACTTCAGAACTTGGGCAGCCCAGGTGGTGCAGTGGTTTAGCGCCGCCTGCAGCCCAGGGTGTAATCCTGGAGACCTGGGATCGAGTCCCATGTCAGGCTCCCTGAATGGAGCCTGCTTCTCCCTCTGCCTGTGTCTCTGCCTCTCTCTCTCTCTCTCATAAATAAATAAATAAATAAATAAATAAATAAATAAATAAATAAATAAAATCTTTAAAAAAAAAAAACGTCAGAACTTAATCTTTAGGGCTAAATTGAGGAATGGGACATGGCATAGTCTTTTGGAAGATTAAGGTGGAGTTGTGGGGAGAGGGGAAAACCCAGTTGTGTAGTACAAGGAAAGTGAGATTGGAGATTGACAAACACCCCCCCTCCCCCCGATATCCTCTGG
Organism: Canis lupus baileyi; assembly: GCF_048164855.1. Taxonomy (NCBI): domain Eukaryota; kingdom Metazoa; phylum Chordata; class Mammalia; order Carnivora; family Canidae; genus Canis; species Canis lupus. The sequence goes on from NC_132873.1 coordinate 19,546,140, forward strand.
ACCTAAAAGCAACCTTAAATTTTTCTTTTTCTAAAATAGGAAAAACTTAGGGGCACCTGGGTGGCCCAGTGGTTTGGGCATTCCATGTGGGTCATGATCTCAAAGTCATGAGATTGAGCCCTGTGTCAGGCTCCACACTCAGTGCAGAGTCTCCTTGAGATTCTCTCTCCCTCTGCACCCTGTCCCCGTAAAATAAATACATAAATCTTTTAAAAAGGAAAAAATAAAATAAGAAAAGTTTAATAATAATAATAATAAAGCTTCACTTTTGGAACCTAGATCTATTGTCCCATTTCTTCTCCTTTTTTCTAACTTTTGAAATTTTAGTTAGCCTAGCATCTGGAGTCACCCTTCCCTTTTCGTCCATTTAGAACAAAATAAAATCATCGGAGCTTTCCATCCTGAGTGACTGAAATCAAGAGAACCCAGCTTTTTCTCCAAGCATTGAAAGATTCCAAAGGAAGACATATTTGCCACAAGTTTACCTAATTTGCTCTGGACTTCTCTACTGATAATTTATAAGCTTTTCCTTGCTCATAGCCTGACATTGAGCTCTGCTTTCCTCCAAACAGTAGGACCCTTTATTTATTCTCCAAGCTAGCCCCAAAATGTAAAATTTTTACCAAGTCCTAGACTTTGGAAGAAGAAGGAGGAGAAGGAGGAAGAGGAAAAGTATAGTTGACACTTGAACAATACAGAAGTTAGGGGTGCCAACCTCCATGCAGTTGAAAATTCACATATAACTTTTTTTCATATAGCTTTTGACTCCTTCAGAACTTAATCACTAATAGTCTGCTATTTGACCGGAAGCCTTATTCATACCATAAACAGTCAACTAACACATATTTTGTATAATATATGTATTATATACTTATTCTCACAGTAAAGTAAGCCTGAGAAAAGAAAATGTTATTTAAAAAATCATAAGGGGATCCCTGGGTGGCGCAGCTGTTTGGCGCCTGCCTTTGGCCCAGGGCGCGATCCTGGAGACCCGGGATCGAATCCCACATCGGGCTCCTGGTGCATGGAGCCTGCTTCTCCCTCTGCCTGTGTCTCCTCCTCTCTCTCTCTCTGTGACTATCATAAATAAATAAAAAATTAAAAATAAAAAAAAATAAAAATAAATAAAAAATCATAAGGAAGATGGGGTGCCTGGCTGCTCATTTGGTAGAGCCTGTGATTCTTAATCTCCAGATCGTGAATTTGAGCCCCACATTGGACATAGAACTTATTTTAAAAAGGAAAATAAATAAATAAACAGACCTTAGGTGTGCTACCTTAGGTGACTCAATCTCTGGATTGTGAGTTCAAGCCCCAAGATTACTTAAAAAATAAAATCTTTTAAAAATTATAAGGAAAATACACTTATAGTACTATACTGTAGTTATACAAATTTTTGAAAATAAATTAAAATAAATAAAAATAAAAATAATTTGTGTTTAAGTGGACTCACATAGTTCAAACCCATATTGTTGGGCAGACTGGGTGGCTCAGCGGTTTAGCACCTGCCTTTAGTCCAGGGCGTGAACCTGGAGACCCGGGATCGAGTTCCGCGTCGGGCTCCCTGCATGGAGCCTGCTTCTCCCTCTGCCTGTGTCTTTGCCTCTCTCTCTCTGTCTCTCATGAATGAATAAATAAAATCTTAAAAAAAAAAAAACACACATATTGTTCAAGGGCCAACTGTATAACATAATAAAGGAAATCTGAAAACAAGATTATCAGATATCACTGCTCCCAGAAGTCTTTGAACCACATTTATACCTGCTCGATAGATTTCCTGCCCCCTGTCCAACTCTGAAAGCTGTATTCCTTACGTTATAGTGACTGGCATGTATAGTGTTCCTAGAATCCAGTCCTGTCCTCTTCCCCTGTCCAGCTGAAATTCATCCTTTCATCCAGCTATCTTTTTATTCATTTATATAACCAACAAATGTTTGTGAATTATGTCCTAGTCACTATTTTGGGTATAATGATACAGCAAAGAATAAGGAAGCCCAGTTACTTTCTCTCATCCTCTTGTGGTATTTACTTATATTCATTTTCTTTCTTTCTTTCTTTCTTTCTTTCTTTCTTTCTTTCTTTCTTTCTTTCTTTCTTTTTTTTTATTTGTGATAGTCACACAGAGAGAGAGAGAGAGAGAGAGAGAGGCAGAGACACAGGCAGAGGGAGAAGCAGGCTCCATGCACCGGGAGCCCGACGTGGGATTCGATCCCGGGTCTCCAGGATCGCGCCCTGGGCCAAAGGCAGGAGCCAAACCGCTGCGCCACCCAGGGATCCCTACTTATATTCATTTTCTATTACTGCTTAACAAATTACCACAAATTTAGCAGCTTAAAAATCACACAGTTCATTATCTCATAGTTTCCATGTATCAGGGGTCTATGCATGATTTAACAGGGTCTTCTGCTCAGTTTCTTACAAGTTTGCAATCAAGGTGTCACCCTTGAGGCTATATTCTCAAGGCGTATTCTAATCTAGAGGGTCAATCTTTTTCCACTTGAAATGAGGAAGAAAAGAAGAAAAAGAGGCCAGTTTATTGGACCATGGGAGATGAAGTTAGAGACGTAGGCATGTGCCACATCATACAAAGCTAGTAATAACGGTGTGGATCATTCGCCTATTTGCTCAGGCCCATTACCTTCCCTTTTCTTCTTGTTCAGGGACTGACTCCTACAAACCTAATTTCCAAGACTCCCTAGTCCACTGGCTTCTCGTTAGCTTCAGTCTGTGGGAAGTACAAGATTAAGCTAAAACTCCTGGGACACCTGGGTGGCTCAGTGGTTGAGCATCTGCCTTTGGCTCGAGGCGTGGTCCCAGAGTCCCAGGATTGAGTCCCACATGGGGCTCCCTGCATGGAGCCTGCTTCTCCCTCTGCCTGTGTCTCTGCCTTTCTCTCTCTGTGTCTCTCATGAATAAATAAATAAAATCTTAAAAAAAAAAACTCCTTAGAATGACACAAGGCTTCCTCTCATTCATTCTTCTGTTCCGCAAGTAATTATTTTCCATGGTGCTTCAGGCTCTGTACTAGACTACTGTGAATGCAATAAGCATGGTGACTGGGTGACGGGCACTGAGGGGGGCACTTGATGGGATGAGCACTGGGTGTTATTCTATATGTTGGCAAATTGAACACCAATAAAAAATAAATTCAAAAAGAAACCAAAAAAATACAATAAAATAAACCAGTCTGTCCCTGCTCTTGCAGAGCTGTGATACCAAAGAATTTACACGTCCTCAAATACATATGCCTTTGCACTTGCTGTTTTAGTTGCCATGAAAGTACTTTCCCCTTCTGATTGTCTCTTTAATTTTTGTTCACCATACAATACTCAGCTCAAACAGTATTACTTCTAAGATGCCCCTGATCCCACAGACAGAATTAATTTTATCCCCTCTTTGTATTACTTTTTTTTTTTTTTTTTTTTTTTTTAAGTAAGCTCTAGGCTCAACGTGGGACTTGACCTCACAACCCTGAAGATCAAGAGACACAGGCTCTATGGTCTGAGTCAGCCAGGCACCCACACTTAGCATTACTTCTGTACCTTTTTTTTTTTTTTTTAATTTTTATTTATTTATGATAGTCACACAGAGAGAGAGGGAGGCAGAGACACAGGCAGAGGGAGAAGCAGGCTCCATGCACCGGGAGCCTGATGTGGGACTTGATCCCGGGTCTCCAGGATCGCGCCCTGGGCCAAAGGCAGGCGCCAAACCGCTGCGCCACCCAGGGATCCCTACTTCTGTACCTTTTATAAGCTTCTAGTACTCTGCTTGCTTGTCAGGCTGCATTTTGATTACTTGCTTTTTTTTCTCCCCTACTAGATTAAAAAGGAAGGATGATCTCTTATCACTCTATCCCCAGCAATAAGCACAATAACTGCATATAACAGGTTCGCAATAAAGATTGTTGAAATGAACTGAATTGGAATTATTTAGTACTGCCCTTATGTCAGGGTGAATATGGATTGTGCTGAGATCTCAGAATTCCTAAAATCTGTGAATCTTCCATTTGACCTAGGAATAGGGCAGGTAGGATAAAAACTGATCTTGAACACAGTCATTTTGCCTCTGGCTATACATTTTAAGGACACTTTCCTGTTTCATTCTACACTAAAATAGACTTTTTCAAGTTAGAATCACTATTTATTTAAGATGTGTTATTACATAGACAGTATTAGTTCTTCAGACCTAAGTTTAAGAAAGCAGGAAGTGACATGGCAAATATTCACTAATTTAGATAAAGTCAAGAGAAAGGGCACCTGATTCAATGAAGTCTGACCCATGGGATATATAAATATTTATTTAAAGAAACACAGTGCATCAAAGTAGTAATGAGGGGCAGCCCTGGTGGCGCAGTGGTTTAGCACTGCCTGCAGCCCAGGGCGTGATCCTGGAGACCGGGATCGGATCCCATGTCTGGCTCCCTGCATGGAGCCTGCTTCTCCCTTTGCCTGTGTCTCTGCCTCTCTCTCTCTCTCTCTCTCTCTCTCTCTGTGTGTGTCTCTCATGAATAAATAAATAAAATCTTTTTTAAAAAAAGTAGTAATGAGTTAAACCTGACAATGAGTCTACAAAAGAGCATGAAATAATTTGACCACTTAAAAGAAAAATGTTGAACACTTGAGTGGCTCAGTCCATGAAGGATCCAACTCATGATTTCTGGTCATGTAATGATCTCAGGGTTGTGGGATCTAGCCCAGCATCAGGCTCTGTGCTGGGCATTGAATCTGCTTAACATTCTCTCTCTCCTTCTCTCTCTGCCCTCCTTCCCTCCATAAAACAATTTTTAAAAGTTAAAAATATAAAATAAAAATGTTTCCTAGAATCTCATTCATGCTTTTGAGTTGACTTGCTACCAAATTTTTTTTCACAGAAAACTTCCTGAAATGTATGCCCCTGAAATTTATATTTAAATAAATGTATATGGGACACCTGGGTGGCTCAGTGGTTGGGCATCTGCCTTCACCTCAGGTAATGATCCTGCAGTTTCAGGATCGAGTCCCACATCGGGGTCCCCGTGGGGAGCCTGTTTCTTCCTCTGCCTGTGTCTCTGCCTCTCTCTGTGTCTCTCATGAATAAATAAATAAAATCTTTTAAAATATAAGTAAATAAATAAATAAATAAATAAATATCTTATAGGATTAGAATCTGATTTTATATTTATTTATATTTTACATGTTCAGAATCTGAAAATAATTGACTTTAAGATTTATGCTTTTGGGAGCACCCAGGTGGCTCAATTGGTTAAGCACCCAACTCTTGATTTCAGCTCGGGTTGCAATCTTGGGGTCAAGTGACAGAGCTCCACATTGGGCTCCATGTTCAGCAGGGAGTCTGCTTAAGAGTCTCTCCCTCTGCCTGCACCTGTCCACATGTTCCTCTCTTTCTCCCTCTCTCCAAAAAAATACATTTTTAAAAATCTTCAAAAAGAGATTTATGTTTCTGTAGGATAAATTAGCTCAAATTCTTCACAAATGTTACTCTAAGAATATCAATGAAATTTTGGGACTGTATCCTGAGAAAGTATTTACAAAGTCACACAGGGGGCTATTTGGGTGGCTCAGTCAGTTGAGGATCCCATCCTTGATTTCAGGTTAGGTCATGATCTGAGAGTTGTGAGATCAAGTCCTGCATACCCCCCGACTCTGCTTCTCCTCACCCCACTCTCTCTTTCTCAAATAAATAAATAAGTCTAAAAAAAAAAAAAAAGGCAGAGAAGGGGCACCTGGCTGGCTCAGTCAGTAGAGCATGTGACTCTTGATCTTTGGGTTGTGAGTTCAAACCCCACATTAAGTGTAGAGATTATTTAAATAAAAACTTAAAAATAAAATCTTTAAAAAAATTTTAAGGCTTCAGATGTTACAGGATAGTTATTGAATGTAAATCAAATTTTTATTAAGTTATAGAAGTTACAGGATAATTATTGGATTAACCTATATAGAGTAATATAATATGTGTTATCTTCAACAGATAAAGTAAATAACAGGCAACATTGCTGTAAGATTATTATTATATCAGCACATTTTTACAAAACTAGGACATGATTCACAAATGAGAATTATGAAGGAGAACAGCTAAGTATTTTTTTTAAGTCACAGAAACAAATCAAACCACTGGACATATTGTTAAATAATATGAAGATTCAAGGGGGTCAACATAAGGTCTGGAGCACTTGACTCTAGTCATGGGTACCAAGGGTACACCAGACACAAAGGAAATTACAAAGACTAACCATTGGAAAAAAATAATTTTTTTAAGTTTTATTTATTTAAGGGCAGCCCCCGTGGTGCAGCAGTTTAGCGCCACCTGCAGCCTGGGATGTGATCCTGGGGACCCAGGATCCAGTCCCACGTCAGGCTCCCTGCATGGAGCCTGCTTCTCCCTCTGCCTGTGTCTCTGCCTCTCTCTCGCTCTCTCTCTCTTTCTGTGTGTGTGTGTGTGTATGTGTGTCTCTATGAATAAATAAAATATTTTTTTATATTTTTATGTAAAATCTTTTTTTTTAAGTTTTATTTATTTAAGTAATATCTACACCCAATGTTAGACTTGAAATCTTGACCCTGACATCAAGATTCTCATGCTCTGCTTACTGAGCCAGTCAGACACCCCTGGAAGAAAATTATTTGAGCTCTTTCCTTTTCTCTGCCACCATAGTATGGGTGGTTAACTATTCCTCACCATGTTTTTTCACAAGACTTTCAGGATCAAGTAATTCCTGTCCAAGAAACAGGAGAATTGCCCCATTCTCTAGTGGATTCAAATGAAAACTGGTTAATAAAATCAGGTACAACTCTTAAGAGGACACAGTGGAGAAGAACCAAGGTGGATCCATAAGGAATCACATGAGTTGACATACATATTTATGTTGCATGAAGATCACTTGTGTGTAACATATCACTCTGCAAGCATCAATACAACCTAAACAATAGATGTGTTTGATCAGGAAAATGATTCTTCTCTGTTAATATGCTTCTGCATTAGTAGGTTGGCTCAGTAATAAATATGAGACCTTTTGTTTGAAAAAAAAAAGAAAATTATTGAAACTACAGTGATTAAAAGAATCAAAGTGGGTAATGGAAGAATATGAAGATGGAGTTAAGTAGTTCTACAGTTTTAGAATTTGGTTAATTCTATGTGGTAAGAGAACCCTATCAAGTTATCAAGTCATTGGATCAATTCAATGAATACTCTTTAAAAAACAAAACAGGGCAGCCCTGGTGGCTCAGTGGTTTAGCGCCGCCTTCAGTACAGGACATGGTCCTGGAGACCCAGGGTAGAGTCCCACATCGGGCTTCCTGCATGGAGCCTGCTTCTCCCTCTGCCTGTGTCTCTGCCTCTCTCTCTCTCTCTCTCTCTCTCTCTCTGTGTGTCTCTCATGAATAAATAAATCATATCTTTTAAAAAATAAAAATAAAAATAAAAAATAAAAAAATAAAAAACAAAACAAACCAATGCAGAATGGCAATATTCAGCATCCACAGAATCTTCTTATGTCAATAAATTGTTAAAGGAAACAATTAGGTATAATGTCCCCAAAGTTTTGTTGTTGTCATCATTGTTTTTGTTTTTTGTTAGATTTTTTTTATTATTATTATTTACTCATGAGAGACACACACAGAGAGAGAGAGGTCTGAATCACCCCTTACAACTTATTCAGAAATACTATGACTTATGAAAGTTACTAATCAATCAACAAACATTTCTTAAATTCTTTTTGGGTGTACAATATTATTGCTGTATCAATATCAAAATTTTTTTTAAAGATTTTATTTATTTCTTTTAGAGAGAGAAAAAGTGCAAGTACAGGGAGGGAGAGGGACAAGCAGACTCTACCCTGAGTACAGAGCCTGAGGTGGGGCTTGATGTCTCCATTCAAGATCTTGACCTGAGTCAAAATCAAAAGTCCAGGGACCCTGGGTGGCTCAGTGGTTGAGCCTTAGGCTCAGGGTGTGATCCTGGAGTCCCGGGATCAAGTCCCATGTTGGGCTCCCTGCAGGGAGCCTGCTTCTCCCTCTGCCTGTGTTTCTGCCTTTCTCTGTGTGTGTCTCATGAATGAATAAATAAAAATCCTTAAAAAAAAAAATCAAGAGTCCAGCTTAACTGACTGAGACATCCAGGACCCTCTCAGTATTAACTTTTAAAAGCTCTATTTCAGTTTGATGAGCATAACATAGTTATCTATTGTCAAAGAAGTGATAAAAGCACAAGTTTGGGATGCCTGCTTGGCTCAATCAGTTAAGCATCTGACTCTTGGTTTCTGCTCAGGTCATGATCTCACAGGGGTGAGATCAGGCTCCACGCTCAGTGGAGAGTCTGCTTAAGACTCTCTCTCCCTCTCCTCTATCCCTCCCTATAGTGCACTTCTGCGTGAGCGTTCAAATAAATAAATAAATAAATAAATAAATAAATAATTTTTTTTTTTTTTTTCTAAAGCACAAGTTAAGGGTGCCTGGGTGGCTCAGTGGTTAAGTGGCTGCCTTCCGCTCAGGTCATGCATGATCCCAGGGTCCTGAGATCCAGCCCTGACCCTGGCTCCCTACTCATTGGAGAATCTGCTTCTCCCTCTCCCTCTACCCCTCCTCCTGCTTATGCTCCCTCTTTCTCAAGTAAATAAATAATTTTTTAAAAGATACAAGTTATTTCTATTTCATATAAAATTATTTTTTTAAGATTTTATTTAATTGAGAGAGAGAGAGCACACACGTGGGATGAAGGGCAGAAGAGGAGGGAGAGGGAGGGGGAATTTGAGCATGGAACCCCATGTGGGGCTCAATCCCATAATCATGAGATCACAACCTGAGGTGAAAACAAGAGGTGAAACCAGCCAACTGAGCCACCCAGGTGTCCCTAGTTCATATACAATTATTTAATGTGTTAAAATCTCTTTATTTTTAAGTAAACTTTGTGCCCAGTATGGGGCTTGAACTCATGAACCAGAGATCAAGAGATGGATGCTCTACCAACTGAGCCAGTCAGGTGCCCCATAATGTGTGAAAATCATATTTCTCCAGAAAGATTTATAATATCAGAGAAAGTAACTGTATCATATGCTGCTACATACCCAGAAAATGTTCAGTAGCCGTTGAGGTAAAAAGCCATCCAATTGAGGACACAAAACAAGGAAAAAATATTTGACCCTGCATAGGCTTATTTGTATCTTGAGGATAGAAAAAATATATAACAGAACGTATTTTTTTACTGAACATTCTACAAATGTTTGGTACTTTTTCAATACTTTTTCCAGTTATTAAGCATGTCAACATTCTTCTCACTTAGATGCTGAGACTTGCATAAGTATTTGAAATGTACTGAAGTTAGGAAACAAGACTGTCTTATGGCCTTGCACTTTAATTTTTCTGGCTTTTGATAAATATTTATCTGGCCTTTCATAATGACCTCCAAATAACCGCAGTAGACTATCTGCTTGTAGAAATTACACAAATAATTTCAAGAGCAGCTGAAGCTACTGTAATATGCATCCTCACAACCTTCACCCTATCCAATATAAACACTTATTCATCCTTTTTTTTATTATTTTTTTAAATTTTTATTTACTTATGATAGTCACACAGAGAGAGAGAGAGAGAGGCAGAGACACAGGCAGAGGGAGAAGCAGGCTCCATGTACCGGGAGCCCGACGTGGGATTCGATCCCGGGTCTCCAGGATCACGCCCTGGGCCAAAGGCAGGGGCTAAACCGCTGCGCCACCCAGGGATCCCTTATTCATCCTTTTTTAGAAGACCCTGGAACACAGAAATATTCACCTCAAAACTTACTTTTTCTTCCTTAATCTAGAATTTTTCCTATTTAAACTTATTAGATATTTAAACATAAAATGTGATGTTTTTATTTTCCAAACACAAAACTAATCATGCTTTAAACTTTGAACCTCTACCTCTTTCACTTAAATGTATTCCTTTCCCTTCAACTAAGAGACCAATTTCAAAACTTCTTTGTGTTAGGAAATCAAATCATATAACAAATTTAGGATAAAATCTTTGTCTAAATGCTCAAAAAGCAAGATTACCACCCACTCCTTTTTATGGAGAGAAATCCAAGTTTCAGTTATAAAAGTAACAACTCAAAAGAAGGCTGATTATGGGCTGCTCATCTCAGGGTATGTCTCTATCTCATGTAGCATGAGGTTTACAGTATCTCTGGCATCTTTAATATTCTTTTGCTTTAGAACCATCATTGCCTGCTACTGGCTAATTCATTGCTCTTGGGGGAGATTGTTTTCCATTATATACTTCTCATAATAATCAATTTTCTCAGTGTATATCTGCTGCTATCCAGAAATAGACTATACACATTTATTCTTAAAGCACAGAATAAAAAAGTGAAACTATCAGACTTACAGGGTTTTTTCACTCTTTCAAATATTACAGAATAATCTTTCCATGTTTCCAAAAATAAGAGCCTTCAGGAAAATGTACCAAACACAAACTATTACTAGAATGGTTTCACAGCTAAGGATTACTCATATGCCTTCTGTTTGCCAAGTTTTTATGTAGAACATCTGTAGGAAATATTTGCCATTGTCTTGCCTTCCTACATCTCCCTATAAGGATTATTTTATCTTGGACACAAAGCTTTAGTGATAGAAAATGGGGAAAGAGAGGACAATATGGCGGGGTGATTAAGATAAGTAAAATTTTCTAGTTAAAAGTTTCAGACCAAGGGCGCCTAGCTGGCTCACTCAGTGAAATATATGAGTCTTGATCTGGAGGTTGTGAATTCAAGCCCCAGGTAGAGTGTAGAGATTATATAAAAACAAAATCCAAAAATAATAAACAATATCTTTTTTAAAAAGGTTTAATGACCAATATGACATTTATAGTTGTCTCTCACCTATTTTAGTATAATTAAGGACAATCCTATAGTATGACCCTTAACTTCTTGACCTTATGAAAAAAGGTATTCACAATCTTTCAAGCTATATTTCTTTTTCACCCCCCAGAAGTCCAGACACAGTTCAACCTCTTACAGTTCACTGAACATACCAGGCCTTTTCCCAAATTTACCTTCTTTCTAATTAAAAAGCAGAGAGGAGAGGCCCCATCATTTTCTAGAGACTATTCCCTCTACCTTCAGTGCCTTTCCTTGCCCCTGCTCCAGGCATCTTCTATTCTTTTTTCAAAAGCCAGCATAATTGCAGGGTTAAGCATTCTCCAATTCCCAGATCGTCATTACCTGCCTTGTCCTCCGAGTTTCCAAAACATTTTGTTCACACTCTGGAGTAGTGTAACATTCCTCTTCTATTTTTATTGTTTCTGATTTTGATTTGGGAAGGAAGGGATTCTGGGTGATTTTTAATTTTATTTTCTTCTTTATACTTTTTGATAATGCTTTGACTTCCTACAATGTATTCTATTTTATTTAGAAAAAATATTATTCCAAATAGTAGTTCAGGACAAAGGAAATTAAAACGAAAAACAAAAAATCACAAGTAGTCTTTGGCCTCCAGGGCAAATATTATACTCAAGGTAGGGAAATGCAAAAAAAAAAAAATTTTTTTTTAATTTTTATTTATTTATGATAGTCACAGAGAGAGAGAGACACAGGCAGAGACATAGGCAGAGGGAGAAGCAGGTTCCATGCACCGGAAACCCGATGTGGGATTCAATCCCGGGTCTCCAGGATCGCGCCCTGGGCCAAAGGCAGGCGCTAAACCGCTGCGCCACCCAGGGATCCCCCCCCAAAATTTTTTTAATATTTTATTTATTTATTCATTCAGACACAGAGAGAGAGAGAGAAGCAGAGACACAGACAGAGAGAGAAGCAGGCTCCACACAGGGAGCCTGACATGGGACTCGATTCCAGGACTCCAGGATCAGGCCCTGGGCTGAAGGGGGCGCTAAATCGCTGAGCCATCCGGGCTGCCTGGGAAATGCAAAAAAAATTAAGCAAACTCTCTGAACATTATCAAAAAACAAATTATTAAAAAAAATTATTTTGCAGATGACACTTTAATATCAACACCATACCCTAATATTTATTAAAATTTTCTGGATATATTAATATTCTATTTAATACTCTGGTTTATTATTGGTTAAATTTGTGACTTTTTTATTTTTTATTTATTTTATTTATTTTTAAAGATTTCTTTATTTGAGAGAGCACACTTGTGTGAATGGGGGAAGGGCTTGAGGGAGAGGGAGATAGAGAATCTCAAGCAGACTCCCTGCTGAGCATGGAACTCCATACTTGATCCCACCACCACAAGATCATGACCTGAGCCAACCTGGGTGTCCCTATTTATTCACTTAAGTAGGTTCCATACCCAGTATGGAGCCCAACACAGGGCTTGAACTCACAACCCTGAGATTAAGACCTGAGCTGAAATCAAGAGTTGGACAAAACCAACTGAGCCACCCAGTCACTCATATCTTTTTTATTTTAATTTTTTTCTATTTTATTGTATTATATCATCTGTGTAAGTCTGCTCAAGCCTCTGATGGAACAGAAATAGAAATGGTATAAATAAACCATTTGGGCACTAGAATTTTAATTGTCCCTGGCAGGTTCCACCAGATTCACATATTTTAGCTGGAATGGGAGTGCTGTCTTCAAGCAAGGGATCATGAAGACAGCAAAGCAACTTACCAAGTGGCTAAAACACGTAGTATAATAGAGCTCCTATATGCAGCCAATACAAGTTTGTCTATATACCACCATAAATGAAATGCAGAAGTTTTCTTTCTTTTTTTTTTTTTTTTTTAAGATTTATTTATCTGAGACAGAGAGACAGATAGAGCATGAGTGGGGGGAGAAGCAGAAGGAGAGGGAGAAGCAGACACCTGGCTGGGCAGCCCAATGCGGGGCTTAATCCCAGGACCCTGGGATCATGACCTGAGCTGAAGGCAGATGCTTAATTGACTGAGCCACCCAGGTGGCCCCAGAAGATTCTGATATTTATTTTCATCTCCTCTTCATTATAGAACTGGTGAAAATCCTTAGCTGCAAATGGCTAAGTCGTAGATTCTGTTTTGATTTATCTTCTTGCATAGTTCAATGCTGATTTTCTTTTATGTGTTCTTTATGTGTTTAATGTGTTTTACCTGTCCTTAAACCATGCAGATCTGGCTGAGATGCAATGTGGCTTTTGAGATCAATGCCATTATTATTATTTGCAAAAGCAGTGACATTTTCTAAATCTGTAATTTCTGAATGATGGCTTCAGATAGAGATTTTATCCATTGTATTGCCAGTGAGGCTTGGCCAGAGCTCTGCCTTGCAAGTTCTGCTCCATGCCAGCTTCTCTCGCTCAGCTATCTCTATGATTAATGTCATCAGTATTTCAGTAGTACTGAATGAGAGTAGTACTGACTGATGAGAGGTATAATCTGTACACTTTGATTTTCTTCCACCTACTGCAAAAAACATGGTCTCCATTATATTTCATCTCAAACATTAGTTAAAACCTTCTTGTCCATATCCCTGAAAGGGTTTTACTGTTGAGCCAATTTAATCTCCCATTGTGAGGTCTACAATAGCATTTACACCATTGTATTGCAAATTATCTTTTTGGGAAGCCAGGAGATTATGGATTCCTTAAAACCTGGCACTTTAGAGTCAGGATTTAGCATAAATCTGACACATATTAGGTCCTCAATAAATGCAGAACTTATTTGAATAGATGAATGGACATAAAGCATACTTTTTAAGTAGCAGAGAAAACAACAGGAAAAATTTTCAAAGGAATTTAAGATATGAAATGAATTTCCTAAACTAAAAGTAAAAACCCAATTTAAGAATGGGCAAGGGCTCTAAATAGACATTTCTCAAAAAAAGATTACAAATGACCAATAAAAATATGAAATGATGTTCAGCATCATTAACCATTAGGGAAATACAAATCAAAATCACAATGAGGTACCACTTCACACTCACTAAGGTGGCTAAGATAAAAAAAGATAGATAAAAATATCTAAAAGGATGTGAAAAAATTGGAACCCTGAGATATTGCTAATGAGAATGTAAAATGGTGCAGTTACTTTGGAGAATAGTTTGACAGTTCTTCAAAAGTTGAGCATTGGAGCAGCGGTGGCTCAGTGGCTGAGTGTCAGCCTTTGACTTGGGTCATGATCCCGGGAGCCATTGGGCTCCCTGCAGGGAGACCTGCTTTTCCCTCTGCCTATGTCTCTGCCTCTCTTTCTGCGTCCCTCATGAATCAATCAATCAATCTTAAAAAAAAAAAAATAAAAGCTATGCATGGGTTTACGATATGACCCAGTAATTCCAATCCTAAGTATATATCCAAGAGAAATGAAAAAAAAAAAATCTACACAAATATTCATAGAAGCATTGTTCATTTGATTTATTTTTATATATTTTTTAAGATTTTATTTATTTATTCATAAGAGAGAGAGAAAGAGAGACGCAGAGACACAGGGAGCCTGATGTGGGACTGGATCCCCCGTCTCTGGGATCACACCCTGGGCTGAAGGCGGCGCTAAACTGCTGAGCCACCGGGCTGCCCGCATTGTTCATTTTAACCATAAAAAGGAAACAACTAAAATGTCCATTAACTGATAAATGGGTAAATAAATGTGGTATATCCATGCAATATAATATTACCCACCCATAAAACTAATGAAGTATTGATACATGCTACAACATGGATGAATCTTGAAGTCCATATATTGAGGGAAAGGAGCCAGTCACAGAAGACCACATATTGTATGATTCCATGTATGTGAAATGTCCAGAATAGGCAAATTTAGAGACAGAAAGTAGATTAGTGGTTGCACAGGGGTGGAAGACGAAGGACATGGGGAATAAATGTGAAGTGACAATACTGGATAAGGAGTCTCCTGTTGAGGTGATGAATGCATTTCAAATTGATCACGGTGATACTCTATGAATACACTAAAAGCTATTGAAGTGTCCACTTTGAATAGATGAATTGTATTGAGAATTATATCTCGGGCAGCCCTGGTGGCGCAGCGGTTTAGCGCCGCCTGCAGCCCAGGGCGTGATTCTGGAGACCCTGGATCGAGTCCCACATCGGGCTCTCTGTATGATGCCTGCTTCTCCTCTGCCTGTGTCTCTGCCTCTCTCTCTCTCTGTCTCTATGAATAAATAAATAAAATCTTTAAAAAAAAAAGAGAGAGAGAGAGAATTATATCTCAATAAAGGTTTTTTTTTTTTTTTTTTTTTTTTTTTTTTTTTTTTTTAAGACTTTACTCATTTAAGAGAAAGAGAGAGGGGGAGCCCCGGTGGCTCAGCGGTTTAGCACCACCTTCAGTCCAGGGCGTGATCCTGGAGACCCGGGATGGAGTCCTATGTCAGGCTTCCTGCATGGAGCCTGCTTCTCCCTCTGCCTGTGTCTCTGCCTCTCTCTCCTTCTGTGTCTCTCATGAAAAAATAAATAAATAATCTTAAAAAGAGAGAGAGAGAGAAAGAAAGAGAGAGAGAGCAAGGGGAAAGAAAGGCAGAGAGAGAAGCAGACTCCCGGCTCAGCAGGGAGCCCAATGTAGGGTTCCATCCTAGGACCCTGTGATCAAGACCTGAGCCAAAGGCAGACACTTAACTGATTGGGCCACTCAGGTGCCCCAATAAAGCTATTTTTTAAGAAGAGGAACTGAAAGGCATTTTGCCAGTAACAATCACATTGCTAATCCCCAAACTTTCACTTCTTTTGCAGGATACTGTTTAAGAACAAAACTATGCATAAGAAATGTAGCAGATTCTTAAAGAAAAAAAATATCTTTGTCCTTATACTAACCCTAGGAGCAGGACAAAATCAATATAATGAAACTGTATCACTTCTCATGGGCCTTTACCTAATGTTACTATTTATAAGTAATGCGGTTTATTGAAAACAATGCTTGAAATTTTAAGCTGTTTTAGGATATTAAAAGGGAAAAACCCTAAACCTATAAACGTTAGGCCTTACAGTAAATAATAGAATTTGTAAGCTTTGCTTAGATTAACAGTGGCCTTACTCCTTCCTTCCAAACTCTTGTACAAGCAAGTAGTGTATTAAGCAAGAGACAGAGGTGTGATAAGAAGAATCTCTTATAATAACAGTGTACCTGCAACCCCTGCTGAGATATCATCTGTTTGGTCGCAGGTTTGTTTTAATTTTTCTCAAGCAACTGCCAGCCAGTAACACTATCAATCCCATGCAACAATTACAGCAACCAAGATGATGAAACTGATAACCAATGGTACAAATCCATTATAACATCCATATGTAATCCATCACAGAGGATTTCAGGACAAGGGCTAGAGAAAGAAAAATTAATGAGGTCAGAATGGAAAACAAATGACAAGAGAACAGAGTGAAGTCACTAGCTCACTAGGATATACTTAGAAAATCAGCTGAAGTCTGCAAGCATTTTTGCAAATAACATTACAGCAGGAATAAGAAGGTGTTTGCCTTCTAGAACAGTTCCAGGAGGATGGATTTATATGACTTGTTTTAACAATCAGTAAAGTGACATTTACTTAACTTTTACACCTTACAAAGCACTTTCACATCTATTTTTGCATTTGAGCCTCCCTCCCGTGAGATAGATAGAGAAGGTAAGATAAGACTTGCCTCGTCATCACCATCATAAGAAATGACCTATATTAAACTCTTGCATCCCAGGCAAAAGGGGATGTTTTGACCCTATCTCTTTAATCCAATAAATACTTTGGGTCACAGGGAAAAATAAAGTTTCATGAAAATAATAGCTGTGAAAGAAAGCTCACCATAGTAGTAGTTAAAATGGACAGAATTTGACAAGGATAAAAACCTGATGACTGCAATGAATCTCACAGTAAAATGTACATGGAAAAAGTTGATCTGGCACATAATCATTTCAGTAAAATAAAAACGAGAATAGAAAAAATTGGAAATAGTTTCCTTGCATAAAAATTTGATCAAAATAATTAAATAGATTAGTGTTCGCTTCAGCAGCACGTGTACTAAAATTTGAATAATACAGGGATTAGCATCGCCCCTGCGCAAGGATAACACGTAAATTCATGAAGCATTCCATAATTTTTTGAACTATGGGAGAAAAACTGAGGGTTGCTGGCGAGGGGAGGTGGCTGGGAGGATACTGGGTGATGGGCATTAAGGAGAGCACTTGATGTAATGAACACTGGGTGTTATATGTAACTGAGGAATCACTATACTTTAGCTCTGAAATGAATAGTGCACTCTGTTAATTGATTTTAAATTAAAAAAAGAATTAAATAATGACTATTGTTTAAATGGGCATATTCATAAATACAGAGTTCAAAATGGCAGGTTAAAATCATGCATCTGATTCAAGTTGGAGAATAAAAAACAAGAAAGAGGGGCACCTGGGTGCCTCAGTCAGTTAAGCAGTTAAGGTTAAGTGTCTGCCTTCAGCTCAGGTCATGATCCCACAGTCCCAGTCCCTGAATTGAGCACCACATCAGGCTCCCTGTTCAGTGGAGAGGTTGCTTCTCCTCCCTCTGCCACTTTCCCTGTTTGTGCTCTCTCTCTTTGTCAAATAAATAAATAAAATCTTTGAAAAAAAAATTAAAAACAAAAAGAACATGGTGGACTCAAATTGACTTTTTTTTTTTTTTTTCAAATTGGCTTTATTAACTTGATTTTTAGAATCCTGCCTGCCTTCTTATTCAACATGACTCATGTTAGGTAAGTCTCAGTTGGGCTCTTTCTTTATCTGTAAAATGAGAAGTGTAATGTGGTGGATTAAATGAGATAATGTGAATAAAGTAGTTAGTATAGTAATGGCACAAGTGAAGTGTATTCTGACCCTGCCTTTTCCAAGAATTTATTGTATCCTTCCAGTATGCCAGGCCAGGATCTTTAAAAGTAGGTCTCCTAGTCACTAAACCAAGTTACTTCATCTGTAAGTACATTTCTTATACTTGACAAAATACCCAAAGCAGATCTTTGATGAAACTACAACAGAGCTTCACCTCTGACTGTCTACACATTTTATTTTTTTTTAAAGATTTATTTTTATTTATTTATGAGAGAGAGAGAGAGAGAGAGAATGAGAGGCAGAGGGAGAAGCAGGCTTCATGCTGGGATCCCGACGTGGGACTCGATCCCGTGATTCCAGGATCGTGCCCTGGGCCAAAGGCAGGTGCAAAACCGCTGAACCACCCAGGGATCCCCTGTCTACATATTTTAAAATAACAATCTTAGGGCAGCCCCGGTGACTCAGCAGTTTAGCGCCTCCTTCAGCCCAGGGCATGATCCTGGAGACCCGGGATCCACGTCCTGCGTGGAGCCTGATTCTCCCTCTGCTTGTGTCTCTGCCTCTCTCTCTCTGTGTGTGTCTCTCATGAATAAATAAATAAAATCTTTTTTTAAAAATAGAAATTTTATTTATTCATTTATTTTAAATAGAAATTTTAATTTAGAAAATATTGTCCAGGGATCCCTGGGTGGCGCAGCGGTTTGGCGCCTGCCTTTGGCCCAGGGCACGATCCTGGAGACCTGGGATCAAATCCCACGTCGGGCTCCCAGTGCATGGAGCCTGCTTCTCCCTCTGCCTGTGTCTCTGCCTCTCTCTCTCTCTCTCTCTCTCTCTCTCTGTGTGTGACTATCATAAATACATAAAAATTTAAAAAAAAAAAGAAAAGAAAAAAAAGAAAATATTGTCCAACCAACTACTGGGGTATAGAGTAAATTTTAAATTTTTTTTTATTTTTTTTTATTTGTGATAGTCACAGAGAGAGAGAGAGAATGAGGCAGAGACACAGGCAGAGGGAGAAGCAGGCTCCATGCACCGGGAGCCCGACGTGGGATTCGATCCCGGGTCTCCAGAATCGCGCCCTGGGCCAAAGGCAGGCGCCAAACCGCTGTGCCACCCAGGGATCCCTAGAGTAAATTTTAAATGCCCAGGTGGCTCAGTTGCTTAAGCATCAGACTCTTAATCTCAGCTCAGGTCTTGATCTCAGGGTCTTGAGTTCAAGCTTCAAGTTGGGCTCCACGCGGGTGTGGAACCTACTGAAAAAATATACTCCAGGTTATTTAGAAAATATAAAAATAAAAATACCTGTTTCTAACAAAATGTTTGATGCATAAATAGCTATTTAGTTTGACTTATCCACCCCAAAATTGGTTTATCTCTTCTCAAGAAAGAAAACATGGTCAATTAAGTAATGATATTCTTGGTTTCACTGACAATATGAGGTAGGGAATACTGGGAAACCATTCAGCCTATCAGTCTTATCATATGGAAAATAGACATGATAATATACACCCAATTCAGAGTTGTGAGAACTAATTAATATCTTTAAACTGCTTTGAAATTCCCATATGAAAGACATCTAATCTGATCTTTATCTAGAGAAAAGGGTAAGGCATGTATGGGAAGACAGTATTCACATAGAAGCTAAAATTGGCTCTTGCTTGTGTAACTTGAATTTCTACTTGGCAAGTATGTAATTTTGCAGAGGGAATGCTGTCATACATTTTTTTTAAGTTTATTTATTTATTTATTTATTTTAAAGAGGTTTTTTTTTTTTTTTTTTTTAAGATTTTACCTATTTATTCATGAGAGAGACAGAGAGAGAGAGGCAGGGATCCCTGGGTGGCGCAGTGGTTTGGCGCCTGCCTTTGGCCCAGGGCGCGATCCTGGAGACCCGGGATCGGATCCCACGTCGGGCTCCCGGTGCATGGAGCCTGCTTCTCCCTCTGCCTGTGTCTCTGCCTCTCTCTCTCTCTATGTGACTATCATAAATAAATAAAAATTTTAAAAAATAATAAAAAAAAAAGAGAGAGAGAGGCAGAGGCAGGTTTCCCATGGGGAGCCTGATGTGGGACTCGATCCCAGGATCCCAGGATCACAACCTGAGCCAAAGGCAGACACTCAACCACCAAACCACCCAGGTGCCCAAGTTTATTTATTTTTAAGTAATCTCTACACCCAACGTGGGGCTCAAACTTACAACCCTAGATCAAGAGTCACATACTCTCCCAAATGAGCCAGCCAAGCACCCCTGTCATACAGTTTTTAAAATACATGTTTCAGGGACACCTGAGTGGCTCAGTCGGTTGAGCATCTGCTTTTGGCTCAGGTCATTACTTGAGGTCCTGGGATCAAGTCCCACATCAAGCTCCCCGTTCAGCAGGGAGCCTGCTTCTCTCTCTCCTGTCTGCCACTCCCCTTGCTTGTGCTGTCTCTGTCACTCTCCCCCTCTGTCAACTAAATAAAAATAAATAAAATAAATAAACAAAAGTAAATAAAATACATGTTTCAAAAGCATTTAATACTCATTTTTTTCATTATTTCATCCTTCACGTAGTAGCTATATGATACCAACCACAGATACACAAAGTACTCAGTTCAGTATTCAGATTCAGTATTCATATATAGAACATGGAACTCTTTTGTGTGCCTTTTCTATTATTTTTTAATATCTTCCTTGCTTTTTCAATAACCATGAATATGCAATTGTTAATTGCTTTTTAACATAAGATTTCAGAAGTATATGACTGAGAAAACGAGAAAATCTCCCACAATCCCATGCCCCAGAAAAACCACTGCTAATAGTTTGATAAATATTCCTCAGTTTTTTCCCTTTAACTAACACACACACACACACACACACACACACACACACACACACAGGAATGCCTGGCTGGCTCAGTGGGTAGAGCATGTGACTCTTGATCTCTGGGTTGTGAGTTCCAGCCCCATGTTGGGCATGGAGATTACTTTAAAAAATAAAATACACACACACACACACACACACACACATCTATATATGCCTTCTAAAAGGTTTGTACCAATGGGGTGCCTGTGTGGTGCAGTCAGTTAAGCATCTGATTCTTGGTTTCGGGTCAGTCTCATCTCATCTCGTGGGATCAAGCCGCCTGTAGGCTCCATGCTCAGTGTAGGATCTGCTTGGAATTCTCTCTCCCCCTCTCTCTGCCCCTCCCCTGCTTACTCTCTCTCTAAAATAAATAAATAAATCTTTTAAAAATAAAAACAAAAAGTTTGTACCAGTATACACAATTTTATATATATATATATATATTTATTTATTTATATATAAAATTGTTATTATTAACAGATAAAGGATTAAATTGTACAGGGCTGAGACTAGAATGAGGCAAGAGAGGGGAGAGATGAGATGTCAGATTCCAGGAGGCACTCATTCTCAGGGTACAACACTACACTCCTATTTCCCTAAGAGTGAGTGTCTCCTTAGCTATTGTGCCCTAAGCCTTGGCCCTGGGTCATCTAGTCCCAGTCCCTCCTGCAATTTGCTTTTCCTTTTTCCCAATTAATTTATATTCCCATATAGAACTATCTCTTTTCAGTGACTGATGATCTCCACTAATGAATAGATCGTAACTTATTTGTCCAATCACCCTTTGAAAGACATGAGTTTGGGGATCCCTGGGTGGCTCACGAGAGACACAGAGAGAGAGAGAGAGAGAGTCAGAGACACAGGCAGAGGGAGAAGCAGGCTCCATGCAGGGAGCCTGTCGAGGGACTCGATCCTGGGTCTCCAGGATCACACCCTGGGCTGAAGGTGGTGCTAAACCGCTGAGCCACCCGGGGTGCCCACTTAAAATCTTTAAAAGATAATAAAATAAAATAAAATCTTTAAAATAAATAGATAAATAAATAAATAACACAGTTTAGCTTGCCCCCATTGTCCCCTCCTTCCAAACTCTGACAAGGAGTAACTTATTCTGTCTCTATAGATTGTCTTATTCTGGACATTTCAAATAAATAGAATTATATAATATGTGGCTTTTTGTGCTTGGCTTCTATCACTTGGTATAATGTCTTCATGATTCATATACTGGTATAGGCATAGTTCATTTTACTGTGCTTCTCTTTATTGCACTTTGCATATATTGCATTTTTTACAAACTGAAGGTTGTTTTTGTTGTTTTTTAAGTAAACTCTACACCAAACATGGGGCTCAAACTCCCGACCCCAAGATCAACTTACATGCCCTACTGACTGAGCCAGCCAGTCAGATTGAAGGTTTGCGGCCACATTTCAAGTCCATCAATAGAGCAAGTCTGTCAGCACCATTTTTCTAAAAGCATTTGTTCACTTCATGTCTTTGTGCCACACTTTGGTAATTCTTGAAATATTTCAAACTTTTTCATTATTATTATATTTGTTATGGTGATCTGTGATCACGATTATGACTCACTGGAAGCTCAGATAATGGTTAGCATTTTTTTAGCAAGAGTATTTTTAAATTAAGGTATATATATATTGGTTTTTTTTTTTTTTTTAAGATTTATTTATTCATTCAGAGAAACAGAGGCAGAGACACAGGCAGAGGAAGAAGCAGGCTCCATGCAGGAAGCCCGACGTGGGACTCGATTCTGGGTCTCCAGGATCACACCCTGGGATGCAGGCGGTGCTAAACCACTATGCCACCAGGGCTGCCCTATATTGGGTTTTTTAAAGATATACTATTGCACACTTAATAGACTACAGTATAGTGTAAATATAAATTTTATATGCACTGAGAAGCCAAAAATTCATCTGATTCCTTTATTGGTTTTTTTTTTTTTTTTTAAGATTTTATTTATTCATGAGAGACACAGAGAGACAGAGACACAGACAGAGGGAGAAGCAGACTCCCTGCTGGGACCCTGTTGTGGGACTTGATCCCAGGACCGCAGGATCACGACCTGAGTCAAAGGCAGACACTCAACCACTGAGCCACCCAGGTGCCCCTGATTCATTTTATTGTGATACTAACTTTATTGTGATAGTCTGGAACTGCACCTGCAATATCTCTGAGGTATGCCTATATTTAATTCCTGTATGTGGCTGAGAAATAGGATTTACACATACATCAACTGATGGACATTTAAGTTGCTTCTACTTTTTGTCCATTATGAATAAACACTTGTGTACACATTTTTTTTTAAATTTTTATTTATTTATAATAGTCACAGAGAGAGAGAGAGAGAGAGAGAGGCAGAGACACAGGCAGAGGGAGAAGCAGGCTCCACGCACCGGGAGCCCGACGTGGGATTCGATCCCGGGTCTTCAGGATCACGCCCTGGGCCAAAGGCAGGCGCCAAACCGCTGCGCCACCCAGGGATCCCGTGTGTACACATTTTTGTTTGAACATCTGTTCTCAATTATTTGTGGCATATACCTAGAAGTGGAATTGCTGGGTCATCTGGTAACTCTAAGTTTGACATTTTGAGGAACTTCCTGTTTTTCTAGCAGCTGTTTCATTTTACAATCCTACCAGCAATGTGTGAAGATTCCTATTTTTTCTTATCTTTGTCAGCACTTGTTTTTATTTTTTTAAGTGAATTTATTTATTTAAATAACCTCTACACCCAATGTGGGGCTCAAACTTAGGACACCAAGATCAAAAGTCACACCCTCTTCCACCTGAGCCAGCTAGGCACTCCTATCAACACTTGTTTTTGTCTGTTATTTTTATTTTATCCATCCTCATAGGAATAAAGTGGTATCTTTTTTTTTTAAGTGGGCTCCATGCCAAAGGCAGGGCTCGAACTCAGCACATTGAAATCAAGAGTCACATGCTTACCAACTGAGCCAACCAGGTGCCCCTTTCATTTTATTTATTTTCTTTTAAAGATTTATTTATTTATTTATTTATTTATTTATTTATTTATTTATTTATTTATGTATTTATTTATTTATGATAGACATAGAGAGAGAGAGAGGCAGAGACACAGGAAGAGGGAGAAGCAGGCTCCATGCCAGGAGCCCAACACAGGACTAGATCCCAGGACTCCAGGATCGCACCTTGGGCCAAAGGCAGGCGCTAAACCATTGAGCCACCCAGGGATCCCCTCATTTTATTTTTAAGTAATCTCTACACCCAACATGGGGCTCAAACTTAAAATCTACATGCTCTGTGGACTGAGACAGCCAGGTGCCCCTTATTGTAGTTTTGATTTACATTTCCCTAATAGCTAATAACGTTGAATATCTTGCATGTACTGACCACTTGTATATTTTCTTTGGAGAAATGTCTATTCAGATCCTTTATTGTTAATTGGGTTCATTATTGTTGTTGGGTTGACTTCTTTATATATTCTAGATATTAGAAACTAATCAGATATATGATTTGCAAATATTTCCCCCATTATATAAGTTGTCTTTTTCTTGACAGTGTCCTTTGAAATACAAAACTTTAAAATTTTTTTAAAGGTTTTATTTATTTATTCACAAGAAAGGCAGGGACATATGCAGAGGGAGGAGAAGCAGGTTCCATACAGAGAGCCTGATGTGGGACTCGATCTTGGGATTCTGGGATCATGCCCTGAGCCAAAGGCAGATGCTCAACCACTGAGCCACCCAGGTGTCTCCAAAACTTTTAAATTTTGATGAAATCTAATTTATCTATATTTTCTTTCATTGCTGGTAATTTTGGTGCCATATTTAAGGAATTACTGCCTAACCCAACATCATGAATAATTATTCCTATGTTTTCTCATAAGAATGGTTTAGTTCTTACTTTTATGACTTTTGCCCATTTTGAGTTAATTTTTTTTTTTTTTTTTTAGATTTTATGGTATCTCTACACCCAACATGGGGGTCAAACTCACAACCCTAAGATCAAGAGTCACAGGCTCCAGTAACTAAGCCAGTTAGGAGCCCCTTGAGTTAAATTTTTTTTAAGATTATTTATTTATTTATTCATGACAGACACAGAATAAATAAATAAAATCTTTTAAAAAAATAGAGAGTAATTCTTAGAATTATAATTTTGGTCCTGGCAGTTAAAGTTAAATCAAATTGATCATAAATTCATTTTTTAAAAGATTTTATTTATTCATGAGAGACACAGAGAGAGAGAGGCAGAGACACACACAGGCAGAGGAAGAAGCAGGCTCCATGCAGGGGGCCTGATGTGTGACTCGAT
Source organism: Canis lupus baileyi (assembly GCF_048164855.1). Lineage (NCBI taxonomy): Eukaryota > Metazoa > Chordata > Mammalia > Carnivora > Canidae > Canis > Canis lupus. The sequence goes on from NC_132873.1 coordinate 19,570,980, forward strand.
CCAGGGATTCTGGGATCACACCCTGAGCCAAAGGCAGATGCTCAACCACTGAGCCACCCAGGCATCCCACCATAAAAGACTCTTTAATAAAGAACTGAAGGTTACTGGAAGGGAGGTTGGTGGGGGCTGGGTTGGTAAATGGGTAATGGGCATTAAGGAGGGCACGTGCTGTGATGAGCACTGGGTGTTATATGTGAGTGATGAATCACTAAATTCTACTCCTGAAACTAATTTTACCATATATGTTACTAACTAGAATTTTTGGGATGTCCGGGTGGCTCAGAAGTTGAGCGTCTGCCTTCAGCCCAGGGCGTGATCCTGGAGTCCCAGGATTGAGTCCCACATCAGGGTTCCTGTGGGAGCCTGTGTCTCTGCCTCTCTCTCTCTCTCTCTCTCTCTGTCTCTCATGAATAAATAAATAAAATCTAAAAAAAAAAAAAGCTCTAGAATTTAAATTGAAAAAAAAATTGAAAGCTCTGTACTGGACTCTACACTGGGCATGGAGCCTACTTAAAAATTTTTTCTTTTCAACGAACTTTTCCCACTTAATTTACTAAAAAGTTTCTTGAGAAAAAGAAACCAGTACTCTCTGCTTCCTATTAGGCATTTTTAAGCAGAGTTCTCTCTTGGCAAATAACACCTACTTACTTAAGAAATTTTCATCACAAAGCAGAGGTGGGAAGAAATCAGCCCTCAGGTGTTTGGACTGCACAGTATAGTGTGATCAACTGACTCTAGTGACTCAAGCCAAGTAATAAACAAAGAGTGAACCTGAATGTCTGTGCAGGACCCAACTTGATGGGGAATCAAGGGAATTCAAAAACAATCATCTAACATTACATGTTTTGGGCCTTTGTTTTTCAGAACACTGTAATTTTTCACAATGTTTGCCTTGAACTTGCTGTTATTGGATATACCCCTGCCTGTGAATTATTTTGAAAGTTTCTCATCATGTCACCCAGAGGGTCATATTTGTTCCAGAAGTGCGATGAAAAGCATGCTAGACATAGTCAAGATGCCTGGATTTTAGTCCAGCTTTCCTAGTTAGGAAAGTGATCCTTCAGCTAGTGATCAAAATGCTGTCTCTGAGCCTTAAGTGTCCTTATTCCTCAATCAGAATTAAATAAATTAATGGGTGCAAAAATGCTTTGGACAGTCTAAGATGCTATACAAAGGTAAAACATGATTGCTATTCTTTTATTTTGAAATCACCATGATTAAATCAGTCTTGATTGCTCAGTACCCTTAAGATTAGTCAATGTCAGTTCCACTATTATCATGTATTGAACAAGTACTAGACATTTTCTGAGCTTTAAGCTGACCTTATTTAAGATAAAAAGTGTTACCTTAAGTACTTCCACTTGTAACATTTATTCTCATTTTTCCAGGAACCCAGAATTCTTATGCAATCAATTGGTAAGATGAATCAATAGAGTAACTTGCATTTTTTAAAAAAAGATTTTGTTTATTTATTCATGAGAGACACAGAGAGAGGGAGGCAGAGACACAGGCAGAGGGAGAAGCAGGCTCCATGCAGGGAGCCTGATGTGGGACTCGATCCGGGGTCTCCAGGATCAGGCCCTGAACTGAAGGTGGCTCTAAACCACTGAGCCACTGGGGCTACCCAATAGAGTAACTTGTATTAAGATGATACTGTTGAGGCACCTGGGTAGCTCAGTCAGTTGGGCTACTGGGTCTGGATTTCAGCTCAGGTCATGATCCCAGGAGCCCTGCGTCAGGCTCTACTCTCAGGGGGGAGTCTGCTTGGAGATTCTCTCTCTCTCTCCCTCTCCCCTGTCCCCCACCCCCACTTGCACACACTTAAAATAAATTTTTTTTTAAAAAGATAGCATTATCTCTAAGTGTTATCCCTAGTGGTGTACTTCTATTTCAAAAGAAGTATCTTGGGAACCCTGGGTGGCGCAGCGGTTTGGCGCCTGCCTTTGGCCCAGGGCGCGATCCTGGAGACCCGGGATTGAATCCCACGTCGGGCTCCCGGTGCATGGAGTCTGCTTCTCCCTCTGCCTGTGTCTCTGCCTCTCTGTCTCTCTCTGTGTGACTATCATGAATAAATAAATAAAATCTTAAAAAAACAAACAACAACAACAAAAAAAACAAAAGAAGTATCTTGTAATTAAAGTGTATGCTATTCTCTCCACCTAGAAAAACCTTGTATTTACCAGGTAAAATCCTATCCATCCTGCAAATTCCAGTTATCTTGCAACCTTCCTAGTGAAACATTTCTAAATTTTCCTAAAAGACTTGCCACTCCCTCCTGTGAATCCTGTCACCCTTTGCACATACCTCTGTTATGCTCATTACTTTAAGGGTTAGTACTTAGGTTATGATGGGACATTTATAAATGAAACAGCTGCACCACTGTTCCTGGAGGTGAAGAGAGTAGAGGTGTTAGCAGGGAAGACTCTGAGGGACAAGGAAAGGAGCTTGTAGTAAAGTTTAGTTCAGAGGTGTGAGGCAGGTAAAAGATACTTTTTTATTTTAAGATTTTATTATGTATTTGAGAGAGCACATACGAGCAGAGGGGAAAAGCCGAGGGACAACCAGACTCCCTCTGAGCAGGGAGCCCAACTCAGGGCTCGATCCCAGGACCCTGAGATCACTACCGAAGCCAACCAAATGAGCTAACCAGGTGCTCCAAAGAGATACTTTCAGATAAAAAAAGAATATCTGAGACTCCTCAAATCACGTTGCTAAGGACTGTTCCTATATAATGACACTCTTGTTTGATACTGTTTGGGTCCTCTATGGGGGAAAAATGGGACATTTAGCACCAAAAACTTTACATAAATATTTAAACATCTCTCTTACATGCTTTGCTTCATGTAGTTCATGTGAGAATCACATGAAATAGAACCAAAGAATATTAAAGCCGTAAATACCTTAGACACCATCTAGTCCCACCCCACATTTTACAGATAACAGAACTGAGGCCCAGAGAACTTTGGACACGTTGAAAACTTAAGAACATGGAAGTGGCTGAAAAGGTCTAGAACACAGATTTGACAGTGTGGCACTTTTCCCTCTAGTCTTCATTGCCTCATTTATATGCAAAGTACTTAAAAAATATATAGCATTTCAGAGGCACCTGGGTGGCTCAATTGGTTAAGCATTCAACTCTTGATCTCAGCTAACATCTCAATCTCAGGTGTGAGTTCAAGCCCTGAGCTGGGTTCCATGCTGGGCATGGAGCCTACTTTTTAAAAAATCAATTAAAAAATATATGTAAAATAAAATCTTTTTAAAAAGTGTCCAGCTTTTGGTTTCAGCTCAGGTCATGATCTCAGGGTCATGAGATGGAGCCCCACATCCAGCTCTGTGCTCAGTGCAGAGCCTGCTTGAGATACTCTCACTTCCTTTTATTTGTTTATTTATTTAATATTTGAGAGAGAGAGAAAGTGAGCAGGGGTGGGGGCGTGGGGGAAGCAGAGGGAAAAGAAGATGGAGGGGGAAAGAACCTCAAGCAGACTCCCGATTCCTGATGTGGGGCTTGATCCCATGACCCAGAGATCATGACCTGAGCCTAAATCAAGAGTCATTTGCCCAGCTGACTGAGCCAGCCAGGCACCCCACTAGTGTGAATTTTTTTGAAAAGTAAAAAAACAAAAACAAATCAAAGCAGTTTAAGATAAACCATGACTCATTACAATATCAGCACAATCAGATTAGGAACACATTACCTTGTAAAATGAAAATATCTTCTAGACTGAGGGATTGCCAAGACCATGTATGTAATGTTAAGAATAAAGTGCCTCAGAATATAACTGATCAGCTTTCATTTGTATGTTTTAAAAATTTTATAAGGACAAGAACACGTCAGTGGGACACAAGGACCAAACTGAAAGAATTCTAGGTGGCCCAAACAGGAACAATTTTTGAGTAACAAATAAGTTTTGGTTTATAACTCAAAGTAAAAATAAATATATGAGTCCATATACATATAAATGAAATACTGAATAAATAAATAAGGAAGAAGAAACAAATTTTCCTGGCAAAAGAATTCCATTAAATATTATGTAAATGTTCCCTCTTCCAGGAGGTGAGCTTGATCTCTATTCCTCCTCCTTCCCCATTCCCTCTTCCCCCTTTTTGGCAGGGGGTGGGCTCTACCTCCAAACTGGGGTGCAGACTCTGACCTGGAGATCAAGATTTGCATTCTCCACTGACTAAGCCATTCAAGTGCCCTCTTCCACTTTTTTGGGGGGAATAAGCTAGACTAGTCACTTGCTTCAAAAGAACAAAGTACAAAAAGGGTGAATAGTAACTTTACAGTGGAGAAACCTGGCAAACTCTGCCTTAACCAGGTGATGAAACTTAGTTTCACTAGTGATGCCATGTAATGTCACCTACCCCTGATATGATGATAAGGGCATCTCAGCTTTGAGGTGTTCTTTCCAAAAACCCTTAATTCCAATCTATTATGAGAAAAATATCAGACCATCCTGATTTGAGGGATACTCTACAAAATACTCCTCAAAACTAAGGTCATCAAGAAATAAAGATGTGGTGTCTAGCTGGCTCAGTTGGTGGCACATGTTACTCTTGATCTCCAGGTCAGGAGTTTGAGCCCCACATTGGGTGTAGAACTTACTTTTTAAAAAACTTTAAAAATAAGAACTACCAGAGAAAATATTGCAGCCCATAAGAACCAAAGACACTAATGATTAAATATAATATGGTATCCTGAATGGAATCTGGAAAGGAAAAAGGACAGTAGGAAAAAAAAACAAAAACTAGTGAAATCCAAATAAAGTGTGGAGTTCAGTTAATAGTAATTGGCCAATGTTGGTTCCTTAGTCATGACAAATGTACCATATAATTAATATAAGATGTTAATAGGAGAAACTGGATGAGGGGTCTATGGGTATTGCGTAATATCTCTGCAACCTTTCTATAAATCTAAAATTATTCTAAAGTTAAAACTTTAAAAAAAAATAAAGTTAAAACTTTTATTTAAAAAATTCTTGGGGATCCCTGGGTGGCTCAGTGGTTTAGCACCTGCCTTCGGCCCAGGGTATGATCCTGGGGTCCCGAGATCGAGTCCCGTGTCGGGCTTCCTGCATGGAGCCTGCTTCTCCCTCTGCCTCTCGCTCTCTCTCTCCCTGTGTCTCTCATGAATGAATAAATAAAATTTAGAAAAATATATTAAAAAAATTCTGAAAGGGGTACCTTGTTGGCTCAGTCAGTTAAGTGTTTGCCTTGGGCTCAGGTCATGATCCCAGGTCTTAGGATCCAGTCCCGCATCAGGCTCTCCGCTCAGCAGGGAGTCTGTTTCTCCCTCTTCTGCTCCCTTTGATTATGTTCTCTCTGTAATATAAATAAAATAATTTAAAATAATTATTTAAAAAATAAAAACAAATAAAATAAAAAATTCTTACACAAAATGGGAGATAAGGTAATTCTTGATGGGAGCCATGGGTTGTAAAATACACTTTTATTTTATTTTTTGTAAAATATACTTTTAAATAAGTTATTTCCCCTTGAAAGTGGCCCCACCCAGAGACAGAGGCCATTAGGGTGAGGATAAGGTGCCCTTAATTTTATAAACTGTGTTTTAGGGCCAAACATATTAGCATTTTGTCTAGGAACTCCAGACTCAGCATTTATGAGGAAATGTTTAGAATGTTCATATGAGCAACATAAGGATCTGCCTGTCCTTGCCTGCGGCTTTATTCATCTGTCCCTGTTTTCTGGTAGAAGCTGTGGCTTTGACATCTGAAGGAACATTTTCCCCACGGTTTCTCATGCCTGGGGCCTCTGAGAACCAAGGGGGTGAACCTTCAAGCAAGCTCTGAATTTGGGGAGGGCCAGCAGGGAAGTGATTATGCAGACAGAGCTTTCCACATTTTCCATCCTGTCCTCCGCTTGGCAGCACAAGTACAAAGTTCTGAGGATAAAAGGCTTCCATTAATACCAAACCAATGGAAGTCAAAGAGATTTCTTGACTATGGTTAGGTCATAACCACAATTTCTTTTTCTCTCTTTGTTACTTTTTTAAAAGCATGTTTATGAATCAAAGTCAGGGTTTTGACTCCCTTGGGCTACTTTCCAGCTTCTATACTCTAGGAGTGCAACAAAGGGTCAAATGCAGTTTTAAAGGTTTCCAAGGATGAGTAGAAGCAAATGCCTTAATCCCTGGCAGCTCCTTTTCCAGCTTCTAAAGGAGGGAAGGCAACAGGGAAACAATGGGACTGCCTGTTCCTCCTATGCAACATCATTGTTCTGTACATCATAGACATCTACTCTCTTCATTCATCATTCACCGAGCTGCCCCCCATGCCCGGAGGGATTCACACCCACTTTTACACCCCACCTCATCATCAACACTGCTCCACTTCCTTCACTAATGTGCTCTCTGGCAACAATCTTCTTCCTCATTTGTTAATTTATTCATTCAAAAGCTATTTCTTGAGCACATCCTTTTCTACTGAATTAGGTGCAGGAGGCGGGATGATGCTCAAGACAAACCGATCCTGCTCTCGGGGGATTGATGGTCCACAGGGGGAGGCAGACAGAACTGAGTTACTGAAAAGTCTGAGGTAGATGGATAGAGAAAAGTTAGAAAGATTGGTTGGGAAAGACTTCTTCGATGAAGTAATCCATGCACTACAATCTGGATGAGGAATCAGCACGGTGAGTTGGAGGAAGAGCATTTCAGACAGAGAAGCCCAAGCCCTAAGGCCCTGAGGCCAGAATAGCTTTGAAGTGCTCCAGGATCCATGTGGTGAGAAGCTGTGATCAAAGAACAGAATGAAAGGAGACAGGACCGCAGAGATAGGCAGGCTCCACATCCGGGGATCACGGAGGTCCTAATGAGTTTTCATTTCCACATCATGAAAAGGCAGTAGAGTTAGTCACAAGCAGGAGATTTACAGGAGAGTTCACTTTTCTTCGCTGGGGGTGACTTATCCCATATGCCCTTTACACAAATTCACCAGTTTGTTTTTTTTAAGAGTTATTTATTCATGAGAGACACAGAGAGACAGAGACAGAGACAGAGGCAGAGACACAGGCAGAGGGAGAAACAGGTTCCACGCAGGGAGCCCAACGTGGGACTCGATCCTGGGACCCCAGGACCGCGCCCTGGGCCTAAGGCAGGTGCCAAACCACTGAGCCACTCAGGGATCCCCTCACCAGTTGTTTATAGTTTACCCTTACTTGTTTTCTCTCTCATCTTGTAAAATCTCTTCCATCTCGCAGGTTTAGAGGAGATGAAGAAACTTTTTTGGCACATGGGGAATTTGAGTTGTCGGTGAGACATCCAAATGACCCAACTGAAAATATAAAACTTATAAATATGTACGGTCATAGAAAACATTCTGGGAGGACACACATCAAATTTTTTAATAGTTATTATCTCTAAGTGGCAGGATTATGAGTGATTTAAATTCTATAAGATTTTACTTATGTATTTGAGAGAGAGAGAGTAAGAGACAGAGCACCAGTGGAGGGGGAGGGGCAGAGGGAGAAGCAGGCTTCCCGCTGAGCAGGGAGCCCAATGCCTGGCTCCATCCCAGGACCCTGGGATCAGGACCTGAACCAAAGGCAGCCGCTTAACTGACTGAGCCACCCGAGCACCCCGATTTTAATTCTTTAGTGTATAATTTTTTAAAGATTTATTTATTTTTTAAAGTAATCTCTACCCTCAATGTGGGGCTCAAACTTACAACCCCAAGATCAAGAATCACATACTCCAGGGCACTTGGGTGGCTCAGTCAGTTCAGCATTGGATTCTTGCTTTTGGTTCAGGTCATGATCTCAGGGTTGTTAGATCAAGCCCAGCATGGGGCTCCATGCTCAGCATAGAGTCTGCTGGAGATTCTCTCCTCACCCTCTGCCCCTACTCACCCCTCTCACTTGAGCACTCTGTCTCTTCATCTTTTTTTTTTTTTTTTAAGATTTATTTATCTATGTATTCATGAGAGACACACAGAGAAAGGCAGAGACACAGGCAGAAGGAGAAGCAGGCTCCATGCAGGGAGCCCGATGCGGGACTTGATCCTGGACCCCCAGGATCACACCCTGAGCTGAACACAGATGCTCAACTGCTGAGCCACTCAGGCATCCTTCTGTCTCTTTCTCTGTCAAATAAATAAATAAATAAATAAATAAATAAATAAATAAATAAAATCTTTAAAAAAAATTTAAAAAGAATGCCATGTTCCACCAACTGAGCCTGCCAGGTGCCTCAGCATATATTTTTCTGTGGTGAGCATGTGTTATTTTTGTATAAAGAAAGTATGGCATCTGGCCAGTTCAGTCAGTGCAACTCTTGACATCTGGGTCATGAGTTTGAACCCCAATGTTAGAGGTAGTGTTCATTTTATTTATTTATTTGTGTGTGTGTGTTCATTTTTTTTTTTTTTAAAGGAGCCATGGGGATCCCTGGGTGGTTCAGCGGTTTAGCGCTGCCTTTGGCCCAGGGCCTAATCCTGGAGACCCGGGATCCAGTCTCACATCAGGCTCCCTGCATGGAGCCTGCTTCTCCCTCTGCCGATGTCTCTGCTTCTCTCTCTCTCTCTCTGTCTCTGTCTCTCATGAATAAATAAATAAAATCTTGAAAGAAAAAAAAAAGGAGCCATAGCGATGATCTTGAGGCACCTACCCTAAATTGCTTGGTCTCACCCACTTCCCACTTCATTTCTTGTCTATTCAAGATTTTCCTGGATTCTGACCTCAGGACTTTTTTGTCTACACAGGACCAGACTCCAAGCAGTCTTCTTGGCCTTGCCACTTGTTTCTTTCTCCTAGCACAATTTGGGCTCTCCCCTAGCCACAGTGCTGCTGGATGCCCTGAGTAATAGAGTAAAGATGCAGGCGTACACAGCAAAGTGCTCTTCCTTGTGATGTTTTATTTCTGTTTCTGGAATTTTGTAGGACTTTGATAACTTGGAGAGAAAAATCACAAGTACAACCTAAAGAATTGGCAAACTATGACAAACTTATGTGGTTGATGAAAAACAAGGCTTATTTATGGTTGAATTGTTCATTGGGGCACCTGGCTGGCTCAGTTGGTTGATTTCAGCTCAGGTTATGATCTTGGGGTAGTGAGATAGAGACATGCAACCCTGCTTGAGATACTCTCTCTCCCTCTCCCTCTGCCCTCCTCTTTAAAAAACTAGTTAACTAACTAAGTAAGATTGAATTGTTGATTATTTCTTAAAAGGCCCTCAAAGTGAGCTAGATAAACAATTGTCTATCTTCACTGGGGCAAGACCAAAAGAAAATGAACTGACATTGCAAAAAAGGGGCTTCTGGTTAAATCAGTGACTTTTTGCTTTGGAAACTTTTCCATAGATAAGACAGAACCGGAGAAGGCATAAACTTCCAGGTATAAAATAATTAAGTCACAGAGATGTAAAGTACAACCTAGGGAATATAGTCAGTAATACTGTAACAACTTTGTTGGACAGATGGTAAACTACACTTACTGTGGTGATCAATTCATAATGTATATAAATGTCAGATCACTATGTTTTATACCTGAAACAAATATAATATTCTATATCAACTATATTTCAATTTTAAGAAAGCAAAAAAAAAACACCCAAACCTGGGAGCCTCATATATAAAATAAGAAAAAAGGGGGATAGCTCCAATAATGAAAGCCTTGAATGGGGATTACCTAGCTCAACCAGTTCTTTCTGCCCTCAGAGGGCTTGCCAAAGCAGGGTGAAAACCAGTGGTTTAGATCAAGGGTCAATAAACTATAGCCAGCTGCTTGTTTTTATACAGACCATGAGCTAAAAAAATTTTTTTTTCATTTGTAAATGGCTTGGGGGGAAAAATAATTATTTTATGTGACATGTGAAAATTAAATGAAATTCAAATTTCGGTGTCCACAGTTATTTTCTTAATTGTAGTTGACTTATAATATTACACTAGTTTCATGTGCGTGTCTGTAAAGTTTAGTTGGAACACATGTTCATCGCTTAGGTATTGCCTAGGGCTGGTTTTGCACTACTATGGCAGGAGCTAAGTAGTTGCAATAGAAAGCCTACGGTCTGTGAAGCCTCAAATATGTACTGGTCCTTTGCAGAAAAAGTTTGCCAAACTCTTGTAGATGAAAGGCAATGTCTTATAATATTGTTTTTAACAGTGATGTAATGAATGGAATCTTAGGATTTCTCCTTGTAAGGTATTAAAATTCTGCAGGCTGTGGTTTAGAAGAGGTCCTGTCCGTATGGAGGAGAAATGACTGGTCTCAATCTCCAGGATCCGTGAAAGTCCGTGCCTTCCAGCCCTGGGAGACTGTGGTTTTACCCTTGGGCTCCAGCCAGTCGCCTTCAGATGGCTAAAGGGAAAGAAGGCAATTACCTGGCATTATGCCAAAAAATCTGCCCCCACTTCCCCCCTCCTCCAGCATTGGAGCCTGAAATTCCTGGCAGTTAAAAAAAGGATTTCCTTCAGAAGAACACAATTGCCGTAATACTCTGGCCAGCCAGTCCCTAGATTTCACAGGCTGGGAAAACATTTGTGATTTGGGAAGAATTGTTGAGAGATGCAGGAAGGCGCCCACGGAAGACTGTGAGAAAGAGAAAAGCACATCTAGAATAAGTAGAAAATGAAGAGCAAAATCTTCATATCTATTTGTGCTCTTCTAAATTATTATAGATAATTTAAGATTAAATCAGACCATTTGCATTAACTTATATTTAAACCCTTTGGTCCTTACTCTAGCATTTCACAAACATGTTTCTCAAGTATATTAAACAGGTAGAGGGGCACGTGGGTGGCTCAGTGGTTGAGTGTCTGCCTTCGGCTCTGGTGGTGCTCCCAGGATCCTGGGATTGAGCCCCACATAAGGCTCCCTGCAGGGAGCCTGCTTCTCCCTCTGCCTGGGTCTCTGCCTCTACCTGTGTCTCTCATGAATAAGTAAAATATTAAAAAAAAAAAAAACAATAGCAGGTTGAGGCTGGAATTATATTTCTGTCATCTTAACTCTTCTGTGGTTCCACCTCTACAAAATGGGGATGAGACCTTCAAAACCTTTGAAATTGAAGGCTGATTTTTCAGCCTTAAGTATAAAGACTAGTAATTGGGGATTAAGTAAGGGCAAGTGTGGGGAAATGATCAAACTCAAATAATTTGTTCCTTTATACTTCCCACTTCCCACTTTGTTTTTTACTGGAAAAGGCTTGGTGATTATACTGGTAAAACCACAAAACTAACTGAAAACATATATCCCTCTCATGATCTCTGCAGTGAGAGAAACCAAACCAATAAACAATAAAACAAGTACCCAGTGTCATAGCTTTAGATAAAACATACATCACGATAGTTTTTGACTAAAGGTTCATTTACTTTATATTTTTATTTATTTATTTTTTAAGTTTATTTATTTATTTTTTTTTTGGATTATCTACACTCAGTGTTGGGCTCAAACTTATGACCTGGAGATCAAGAATTGCATACTCTGGGGCACCTGGGTGACTCAGTGGTTGAGCGTCTGCCTTTGGCTCAGGGCATGATCCCAGGGTCCTAGGATTGAGTCCTGCATCGGGCTTCCTGCATGGAGCCTGCTTCTCCCTCTGCCTGCGTCTTTGCCTTTCTCTTTGTGTGTTTCTTATGAATAAGTAAATAAAATCTTAAAAAAAAAATAAATTCTATGGGTGCCTCGGTGTCTTAGTTGGTTTTAGCTCTTGGTAACTCGGGGTTTCAGCTCAGGTCATGATCTCAGAGTTGTGAGATCGAACCCTGAGTTGAGCTTCATGCTCACATGCTTAATGTGGAGTCTGCTTGAGATTCCCTTTCCCTCTCCTTCCCCCTCTGCTCCTCCCCCCACTCATGTGCTCTCTCTCTTTCAACTAAATAAGTAGATAGATAGAAAAATAAGTAAAATTTTTAAAAAGTCAAGTCTTGGGTTATCCGGGTGGCTCAGTGGTTTAGCTCCACCTTCAGCCCAGGGCCTGATCCTGGAGACCTGGGATCCAGTCCCACGTTGGGCTCCCTGCATGGAGCCTGCTTCTCCCTCTGCCTGTGTCTGTGTCTCTCATGAATAAATAAATAAAATCTTTTTTAAAAAGTAAATTTTACACCCAACATGGGGCTCAAACTTAGAACTTGCAATCAAGAGTTTCATGCTCTACCAACTGAACAAGCCTGACACTCCTACAGTTTTTTTAGATCATAAAATCAGGGACCCCTGGGTAGCTGAGTGGTTGGGCACATGCTTTGGCTCAGAGCATACTCCTGGGGTCCTGGAATCGAGTTCCCACATTGGAATCCCCAGAGGGAGCCTGCTTCTCCCTCTGCCTCTACTTCTCTCTATGTCTCTCATGAATGAATAAATAAAATCTTTTCTTTAAAAAGTCAAAAAAAAGGTCATAAAGTCAAATATTATCAATTTCATATGGTTTAAGCTAATATAATGCCCCAAACATAGTAATTTTATTTTTTTCCTCTATAACATTCAAAATGGATGCTCCTGATCAATGCATAGCTGGCCTCCAAGTCAAGTTTCTTTTACTTTGTAGCTTTTCTATCTCAATACCTGGCTTCCAATGGTACCACTTGTCTGCATGGAGCCAGTGGCAGGGCTAGAGCATTGGGTGCAGTGGGGGAGTTTTATAGAGCAGGCCTTCAAGTGATGTACATCACTACTGCTACCATCCCACTGGTCAGGATTCAGTTGCATGGCCACATCTAACTGCAAATATGGCTGAGGGATTATCTAGCCGTGTGCCCAGAACTAAGAGAAAATGGGTCCAGTGAACGACTAAGTGGCTTCTGCTGAAATTTCCCTAATCCCTCCTACTGATTTCTCCTCTGGAATACTTAACTGTTGGATCTTCCTATTTTTTTTAATAGTTTTTTTTTTAAAGAGATCTTATTTATTTATTCACGATAGACATAGAGAGAGAGAGGCAGAGACACAGGCAGAGGGAGAAGCAGGCTCCCTGCAGGGCGCCTGATGTGGGACTTGATCCCGGGACTCCAGGATCACGCCCTGGGCCGAAGGCAGGTGCTAAACCGCTGAGCCACCCAGGGATCTCCGGATCTTCCTATTTTTAAGTAGAATCTTTTTTTTTTTTTTTTAAGATTGTATTTATTTACACGAGAGAGAGAGAGGGAATGAGAGCATGAAAGAGTACAGCTGGGGGAGAGGAAGGAGCAGACTCCCCGCCGGGAAGGGAGTGGGACACGGGGCTCAATCCCAGGGCCCCGGGATCATGACCTGAGCTGGAGGCAGACAAGCCACCCAGGTGCCCCTAAGTAGAGCTGATTTTGAGCAATAATACATTTGTTCAGTTTATAAGAAAATTTTGCATAAATTACCTGAGCTTCCAAGAACCCTGTAAGATAGAGAATTATTATTTACATTCTATAGATAAAGAAACTGCAGCTCAGAGAGGACACAGGTTGATTAGCCCAAGGACATGAACTAGTAAGTGGGGAAACCAGCTCATAATAGCAAGCACACTTTTACAGTGCTTTTTCGCTCATGCAGCACTTTCATGTATATCATTTTCTCTGACCACTAGTGCAAGGATCTTCCCATTCTGACAGTTGGCTTGTGGCCTCTCCATCATGCCCAGCTGGCTATTAGCATGTTGCTGGCCCAGCAGATTATAGGTTATAAATAGATGCATTTGTTGTCTGACCAATTCTCTTCCTGGAGTCAGGCACATCCACCTCTGCTAGAAACCAAGGCCTTTCTCTGCTTCTTGGCTCAGGTTAGGAAAGCAGTTTCACTAAGAGCTCACCTGAAGGATTCCCTACACTTCTACAGCACAGCACAGCCTCTAGATACCAAACTACCAAAGCTTGAAAGATGTTGGGAAGTGGTTTGAGGGCGGGGACGTGAATACAGTGGGATGCAGCTGTGCTTACACCTCCATAACCTGCCAAGGAGTAGGCCTCCACTGCTGTGGTTTCTGTTTCCTACTGTCTTCAGTGGATAGCATTTGGGGCTAGGAGAGGAAGGGGGAGAGAGTTCTCTTCCATAAACTCAAATTCCACTCTGCAGCTTTTGCCTTCTATCATCTCTTTCTCATTTTCTTTTTTTTTTTAAATATTACTTATTTATTAATTTGAGAAACAAAGAGATTGAGAGCACATGCAGGGGGGGAAGAGTAGAGGGGGAGGAAGAAGCAGATTCCCTGGGACACCTAACCCACTGAGCCACCCAGGTGCCCTATTTGTCATTTTCTATCATTGTTTGTTGATTTCCTGCATCCCCCATTTCTCAAGCAAGAAAGGACTTTTTTTTTCCCCCTTAAGATGTTATTTATTTATTCATGAAAGACACAGAGAGAGAGACAGAGACAGAGACACAGGCAGAGGGAGAAGCAGGCTCCCTGCAGGGAGCCTATGTGGGACTCGATCCCAGGACCCCAGGATCAGGCTCTGGGCCGAAGGCAGGCCCTCAACTGCTGAGCCCCAGGCTCCCCAGGAAAGGACTTAAGTGATAGCATGACCCTCACCGGGAGGCTCTGAGGTTTGTGGTTCTTGGCGCCCTCCGATGGCAGCAGCAGCTGCATCTCCTGCTCCCTTGAGCTCTGGCCACTGAACAAGTATCTGGCCCACAGAGGGCGTCTCCCAATGCGTGTTGACCAAGAAAGCTGTAAAGATCTAACTTAGAAGTTTTCAGTGATAACATAGAATTAAAGCAAAATAAATAGCATACTATTGCTTTTAAGGAATAAGATTCCGGGTGCCTGGGTGGCTCAGTCAATTGAGCATCTGCCTTCCACTGGGGTAGTGGGCTCAGGGCCTGGGAGGGAGCCAGGCATTGGGCTCCCAGTGGGGAGGCTGCTTCTCCCTCTCCCTCTGCCCCTCACCCCTGCACGTGCTCACTCTCTCTCTCAAATAAATAAATAAAATCTAAAAAAATAAAATAAAATAAGATTTTTAATTGAGCATTTCCAAGAATACAGAAAAAAGAAATAATGATGAACATCTATATACCCACAGATATTTCAACTAGATTTGGATACCTTCAGGCTATTAAGAAAGTGTTCCAACAGAGAGTAGCTTGCACTTTTCAGAAGCAGAGAGCACTAAGATCGGAGGCATCCCTAATGACTCGAATGACATTGACTCAATTCCCTAAGCGATCTGTGTATCTATTTCCTCCTGTGTAAACTGAGCATAATAATAGTATTTATTAGAAAGGGTTGCTAGAGTAAAAGTCAACAGTAACTGACACACTGTTAAGTGCTCAATAAATGTTAATTATCAGGGCACCTGGGTGGCTCAGTTGGTTTTGGCTTAGGTTGTGATCTTGAGGTTGTGGTGTCAAGCCCCAAGTTGGGCTCTGCATTCAATGTGGAGCCGGCTTGTCCCTCTCCCTCTGCTCTGCCCACATCCTCACCCGGAGTACATGTTTGCTCTTTCTCTAGAATAAGTACAATCTTAAAAAAAAAAAAAAAAGCGTTAATCATCATTTTAAGCTTACTACTTTATACTTGCTGACAAATGATAAAAGACCATAATCAAGAACCACAGCAGCACTGCTGGGATGTACTTACAATTATACAGATCTTTGCATAAACCTGGGGGGGAAGGTAGGCAGTCACCTTCTAGTCACAGGACAATTTTCTGGCACCTAGTGGTATCGTGTGTTGAAGAAGGGATTTATTTTCTATCCACACAAATTCCCACTTTGGGTTAATAGCACAAGGCTGGGTGGGAGTATATAATCCTTAAAGGTGATTTCAGTTATGTACTGATAAGCTGGAGTCCTCCTGTACATCTTGACCATATAATTTTAAGAGGTAGAAAAGGAAAACTATCCAGTTTAAAACCACTTAATTCAAGTTAATATTTTAAAAAAGTTAATTGTGCAAAATTATGTTAGTAAGGGGTTAAGAGTAGGTGCTAATAAAGACAGTTATGAGACACTGCCTGAAAAGGGAGGTTTCTCTTAACACTATTGGTTGGGATATAAATTACTATTTAAAAAAAAATCAGGGGGATCCCTGGGTGGCTCAGCGGTTTGGCGCCTGCCTTTGGCCCAGGGCGCCATCCTGGAGTCCCGGGATCGAGTCCCACGTCGGGCTCCTGGCACCGAGCCTGCCTCTCTCTCTCTATAAATAAATAAATAAATAAATAAATAAATAAATAAATAAATAAATAAATCTTAAAAAAATAAAAAAAATAATTTAAAAAATCATATTTGTTTTAAGTAGGTTCCATGCCCACTGTGGGACTTGAACTCATGACCCTGAGAACAAGAGTCACATGCTCTACTACTGACTGAGCCAGGTAGCCCCGCAAGCTGGTATTATTTTATACTTGTATCCCTTGGACACAGTAAATCTACATCTAGAAATTTATCCTAAAGAAACACAAGCATAAAGACAAATGTGTAAGATATTCATTGCAGCTTTGTAATAAAATGGCAACAAAAAAGCAACCTACCAGAAACAAAATTTAGAAGTACTCCAAAGGAAAATACTAAATAGTAGACATTTGGACATGATAAAATGATGATGCTAGTATGAAAACTGATTTCCCACATTCTTTAAGCCTATAGTCCACCAAATTAAGCCTGAGAAATGCTCAGCCACTTGCACATCTGGGGCTAGTCCATACACTTCTCATTGAGGTTTCTTTCAAAGACGCTTTTGTGTGCTTTCTCTTCTGTGTGTGCTGCTTTAAATCTGGGGGTTTATTCTCACAAACTTAACAAAACAAATGACTAAGTTTTTTCAGTTTTATATTAAATATGTACAGAACACCTGCAGAATCAGCAATTCCATTCAAAAGCAAAGTCTTATGACAGGAAATAAGGCTGATCATTGTACTTCTAGTACACATCCAAAGCTTGCCTCATTCATGTGGGAAAAGCATTGAACACATTAAGTGCCAAGCCCCAGGGTCTCCTCAAAATTAACTAGTGAAACAGCACAGCTGCTGCCTGGCGATGGTATAGCAGTGATGCTCATTTTAATAAGAGGCACAGGCCTGACATCTCGACCATCAAAGTAGGTACTCAGTTTGCAATATAAGGGGCCCTCCTAGCCCAGTGTTCAAGGTGTGAGCATCATCGTCAGCTTGTCAAAGTGCATATTCTTGATTCCTATATCCTAGATCTGCCAAATCAGAAATGCACCTTTTTTTTTTTTTTAAGATTTTATTTAATTATTCATGAGAGACAGAGACACAAGCAGGCTCCTCACAGGGAGCCCGACATAGGACTTGATCCCGGGGCTCCAGGATCACTCCCTGGGCCGAAGGTGGCACTAAACTGCTGAGCCACCCGGGCTGCACAGAAATGCACCTTTTAAAAAGTTCTCCAGGTGTCTACAATTCCTACACGTTTTGAGAACCACTTCTCTAACTACTTCTAATTTCTCCTTAAAGCGAAACCCAGTACAAGTATAAAATACTCCAGAAGAATCACATTTTACATTTGCTATAAGAAATGATTTACTATAAGAAGGCCTCTCCTTCTCCCCCTGCTTGTGCTCTCTCTCAAATAAATTAAAAAAAAAAAAAGGAACTGATTTTAAAGATTTACTTATTTTAAAAATTTACTTATTTTAGAGAGAGTGCATGAGTGAGTGGGGGAGGGGAGGAGGGAAAGAGAATATTAGGCAGACTCCCTGCTAAGTGTGGAGCCCAATGGGGTGGGGGGGGGGAGGGGGGGAGGCTCCATCTCATGACCCTGAGGTCACCACCAGAGCTGAAACCAAGAGCTGAACACTTAACCTAGTGAGCCAACTAGGTGCCCCAGAAATGGTTTTATTTTTATTTATTCATTTTTTAAAAAGATTTTATTTATTTATGATAGACAGAGAGAGAGAGAGGCAGAGAGGCAGAGACACAGGCAGAGGGAGAAGCAGGCTCCATGCTGGGAGCCCGACATGGGACTTGATCCCAGGACTCCAGGATCACGCCCTGGGCCAAAGGCAGGCATTAAACCGCTGAGCCACCCAGGGATCCCCCCAGAAATGGTTTTAAATAAAACTTTATTGGGGTGAATGGGTGGCTCAATTGGTTAAGTGTCCAACTCTTGATTTTGGCTTAGGTGGTGATCTGGAAGTTGTGGAATGCAGCCCCACATCGATCGGATTCTGGGCTCATGCTTTCTCCTTCTCCCTCTGCCCCCCACCCCACTCGTGCACTAAGAAAGAAAGAAAGAAAGAAAGAAAGAAAGAAAGAAAGAAAGAAAGAAAGAAAGAAAGAAAGAAAGAAAGAAAGAAAGAAAGAAAGAAAGAAAGAAAGAAAGAAAGAAAGAAAGAAAGAAAGAAAGAAAGAAAGAAAGAAAGAAAGAGAGAGAAAGAAAGAAAGAAAGAAAAAGAAAAAGAAAGAGAAAGAAAGAAAGAAAGAGAAAGAAAAAGAAAGAAAGAGAGAAAGAGAAAAAGAAAGAGAGAAAGAGAAAAAGAAAGAAAGAAAAGAAAGAAAGAAAGAAAGAAAGAAAGAAAGAAAGAAAGAAAGAAAGAAAGTCCTTTACAAATTAAAAATAAAAATTTATTAAAAAATAATTTAGAGGGGCACCTGGGTGGAGCAGTTGGTTAAATTTCCGACTCTTAGTTTCGGCTCAGGTTGTGCTCTCAGGGTTATGAGATCGAGCCCCCTGTCAGGTTCTGTGCCAGCAAGAGTCTGCTTGGGACTCTTTCTCCCTCTACCTCTGCCTGTCCAGCCCCACACCACCCAAATAAATACATGTGGAAAAAATCACTTTAAAAATTTATAAAGTTAAAAAAAAATTTATAAAGTTGTATTTGAAAGATTCAACAAACGTTGACTTTTGAAAGCATTCAAGGTTACAGGTAATGGCCATAGGATATAACAGAAAACTGAGCTCAAAGTCCCAAAACGTGGGTTTATCACTTAGGTCCTTAGATTTAATGGTTTTCTTATTGTATTCATAAAGAAAGATCACAAAGGAACAGACATTTCTCTAAAGAAGCCATCCAGATGGTCAACAGACACACGCGAAGCTCTTCATTACTTATCATCAGAGAAACACGAATCAAAACTACAATGAGATATCACCTCACACAGGTCAGAATGACTAAAACCAAAACCACAAGAAACAAATGCTGGTGAGGATGTGGAGAAAAAAGAACTCTCTTGCACTGTTGGTGGGAATGCAAACTGGTGCAGCCACTGTCAAACTCTGAAATTTTTTCAAAAAGTTAAAAATACAACTATCCTATGATCCAGTAGTTGCACTACTGGGTATTTACCCAAAGAATACAAAAACACTAATCCAAAGGGATACATGAATACCTATGTTCACAGCAGCATTATTTACAATAGCCAAGTTCCAGGATCCCTGGGTGGCGCAGCGGTTTGGCGCCTGCCTTTGGCCCAGGGCGCGATCCTGGAGACCCGGGATTGAATCCCACGTCGGGCTCCCTGCGTGGAGCCTGCTTCTCCCTCTGCCTGTGTCTCTGCCTCTCTCTCTCTCTGTGTGACTATCATGAATAAATAAATAAAATCTTTAAAAAAAAAAAAAAAAAACAATAGCCAAGTTCCAGAAGCAACTAAGTGTCTCATTGATTGATGAATGGGTGAAAATGTGGTATATACACATAATGGAATATTATTCAGGCATAAAATAGAATGGAACAAGCACCGGTGGGGCCCCGAGCTGGGGGGAGGGGAGGCGGGCTGGCACCACCCAGAATTTTCCTGCTGTCCACAGGGCCTGTGCCCCTCCTCCCTGTCCAGACCCTCCCCACCATAAGCACTCCTGGGGCCAGTTCCCAGACCTGCCAGCCTGGCCCACAAGCACCTGTCCCCTCGCTTTCCTGGGACCTACTTGGGCAGGCATCCTCGGCATCCCAGGCCTGGGGTTTTTTGGGTCACCCTCACTCCTCAGCAGTTGACTAGAGGAGCACAGGGCTCCATTATCCTACCCCCACCCCGCCCACCCCACTTTTGGGGGATGTGGAAGGCCTCTGCTCTCTACTCACCTGCCTGCCCACCCTCTCAGCTGGGGACTGTGGCACTCATGAATGTGGCATTCATGAGTACTTGACCTGGGGAGCAGCTTATCTGAGCCTTAATAGATAAAATACCATAAAAAATATAAAGAGAGCTCTCGCTCTTAAATAAAATCTTTAAAAAAATGTAATCTTACCAAATGCAACATGGATGGAACTAGAGTAAAATGCTAAGTGAAATAAGTCAAAGAAAGACAAATACTGTAGAATTTCATTCATATGTGGAATTTAAAAAAGCAAAATAAGCAACGGGGAAAACAAGAGAAATCAAGGAACAGATTCTTTTTTAAAAGGTTTGAGAGCGAGCAAGCAAGAGCACACTCAAGCAGGGGGAGCAGCAGAGAGGGGAGGGAGAAGCAGACTCCCAGCTGAGCAGGGAAATCAATGCGGGGCTGGATCTCAGGATCCTGGGATCATGAACTGAGCTTCCATGCATCCTCAAATTTTTTTTTTTAAGATTTTATTTATTTACTCAAGAGAGACACAGAGAGGGAGAGAGAGGCAGAGACACAGGCAGGAGAAGCAGGCTCCATGCAGGGAGCCTGATGCAGGACTCGATCCCAGGACCCCAGGATCACCCCCTGGGCTGAAAGCAGGCGCACAACCACTGAGCCACCCGGGCTGCCCTCAGATTCTTAATTATAGAGAATTGAGGGCTAAAAGAGGGAAAGTGGGTTGGGGTATGGATTAAATAGGTGATGAGGACTGACTGGGTAGTGTGTGGAATTACTGAATTACTATGTTGTACACCTGAAACTAATAACACCATATGCTAGCTGGAATTAAAAACTAAAAAGAAATTTAAAAAATTAAAAAAGTCATGATGAGGAAAAGAAAAATCAGAAGTGTTAAGGCTCAACTTCACAACCCCAACACCAAGAGTCACATAGCTCCAATGTCTGAGCCAGCCAGGTGCCCCAGTGGTCTTAAGTTTACTTTCCCCTGAATTTAACATAAAACCTAGTTAATTCATCGATAGGTCATTCACTCATCACTAAACAAACATGAAGGCCCTACTATACTGCAGGAACTCTGACAGGTAAGAACACACAGGGAAGCTCTTAGGACTGGGAAATGGAAAAATATTCAAGAATGGCTTAAAAAAAAAAAACCCTTTAAACATTTTCTCACTTGTCAGAGCAACCCACTTTTAGATATACAAGTTTGAGAATTTAAGTAATTTGCCTGAGTTCTTTATCACCTACTAGATACCCTAAGAGTGACCTCAACCAAGAATCATCTAAGAGCTTCCTAAAAATGAAATATTGGGACACCTGGGTGACTCAGTGGTTAAGTGCCTGCCTTTGGCTCAGGGCATGACCCCAGGTCTGGGGATCAAGTCCCCCATCGGGCTCCCTGCCAGGAGCCTGCTTCTCCCTCTTGGTCTCTGCCTCTCTCATGGATAAATTTTTTAAAAAATCTTATTAAAAAAGAAAAGAATCTTAGACTCTATCCTAGATCTACTGACTCATCTGCAGTTTATCAGGATTGCCAGGTGACTCTTACGTATGTTAAAATTTTAGTTACTCGGCCCTACTGCCCGTTATTCTAAGGGGTACAGGTGGGATGGGCCTGAAACAAGTTTTAAAAGATGCCCTTGGAGGCACCTGAGTAACCAGTTGGTTGGATGGCCAACTTTTGGTTTCAGTTCAGGTCATGATCTCAGGGTCTTGGGGTAAGGTTCTGCCCTCCGCAGAAATCTGCTTCAGGGTCCTCTCCCTCTGCCCGTCCTCCAGCACTTTCTAAATAAACCTTAAAAAAAAAAAAAAAAAAAAGATGGCCTTAAAGCAACAAAGCAATGAAGAGAACTGCAGAAGAGTGATTGAAGTTGGAGTTCTAGAGAGTATAGCTCATCCCAGGCCATGATAAGCACACTGAGGTCCCACAACGTAGTAGAGATATAGTTTATTTTTATTTACTTATTTTTAAAAGTAGGCTCCATGCCCCAGTTTGGAGCCCAACACAGGGCTTGAACTCGACTCTGAGATCAGGACCTGAGCTGAAACCAACTGACGTTTAACCAACTGCACCATCCAGGTGCTCCTAAATAAGTAAATCTTTTTAAAAAACACAAAAAAATTGGGACGCTTGATGGGCTCAGCCACCCAGGTTCCCTGATACAGAAGTGGTAAAAAAGTATAAATTTACATTTTTGAAGGGAAGGATGTGGAGTACAGTGGAGAATCACGGTTTTTTGAGAACCAGTAAGTTTTAATTTTTTTGAAGAATTTATTCATGAGAGAGAGAGAGAGAGAGAGAGAGAAGTAGAGGGAGAAGCAGGCTCCACTCAAGGAGCCCGACATGGGACTCGATCCTGGGACTCCAGGATCATGCCCTGGGCTGAAGGCAGGCACCCAACAGCTGAGCCACCCAGGGATCTCCAAGTTTTAATTTTTTAAGTAATTTCTACACCCAATGTGATGCTTGACCTCACAACACCTCAAGAGCCTCACGCTCTACCGAGCTAGCCAGGCACCCAGATAATCAGTATTTAAGTATTTTATGTGGCCTACTCGCAGAAATTTTTCAAGTTTGCTAATCAGAATGAGCTTTTATAAAATTCACCTGCACTTCCCATTTCAGACTAAGATCCTAAGGCTCTTCAAAGGAATAAGTACTTCATTTTAGCACAAAGAGGAACCAGAATCTACCTTCTATTTAGTGTTTTAATGTTAAGAGTTTGGGCAGCCCCGGTGGCGCAGCGGTTTAGCGCCACCTGCAGCCCAGGGCGTGATCTGGAGACCCTGGATCCAGTCCCATGTCAGGCTCTCTGCATGGAGCCTGCTTCTTCCTCTGCCTGTGTCTCTGCCTCTCTCTCTCTCTCTGCATCTCTATGAATAAATAAATAAAAATCTTTAAAAAATAAAATAAAAATAAAGTTAAGAGAACTGGCAACTCAGGGAGATGGGGGAACTGGGGTGGGCATTTATGAGGGCACTTGAAGCAAAGAGCACTGGGTGTTGGATGCAACTCTGAATTCTACCTCTGAAACTAATAACACAATATATGTTAATTAAACTTAAATAAAAAAAACCTATTAATAGCTCTGTGATGCAACTAGATTTTCCCCAGGCCTGTAGACCATTCAAAGACTAGAAGTTTATTAATTAGCATTTCAAAGTCTATCTTACTTCAAACAGAAAACTTTGGACTATATAATATAGCCCTTGGCACAGACCTATGGGCAACTTTCATCAAAAGCTGTTAAAATCCCAAGTAAATAATATGTCTGAGGTACTAATGAATAATATAAAATGATAACGTTCTTCTGGGAGCAAGATAACCAGCTTTATTATAGAACTGTGTCTAGGGACGGCTAATGTACTTCATGTAGCATTTACTTCAAATATCTAAATTTGAAATGTACTTACACCTCTGAAAATTTATGTCATCTTTTTTCTACAAGCCACTGTTAGTGGAGAAGTAACGTTGACTATCAACTCTAATTCACAAGTGAGGAACAAGAGGGGCTGTGGACTTGCTGTTAGTTACCTGAAAAGCAGAGGAAACTCAAAGCTATAATCATTTTATCTTATTAAAGATTTTATTCATTAGAGAGCGAGCACATGCACGTGAACAGAGGGGGTAGGGGCAGAGGGCGAGGCACACTCTCCTAAGCGGGTAGCTGGACAGAGCTCAATCCCAGAACACCAGTATCATGACCTGAGCCAAAATCAGAGGCTTAACTGCCTGAGCCACCCAGGCACCCCAAAGCTATAATCATTTTAGCTCCTCCACTTGTTTGTTGAATGCATTTATTGAGCTGGGCTTTAGCATCATGCCCAAGGCATAGAGATGCAAGTCCTAACGATACCATGAAACCTGTGGTTGTCATGATTATATGTACACATACGGCTGTCAATCAGGCTGTTTTTCACACATTAATACTATATTTTAGCAACAGATTTCTTTGGTGTTCTATGTCCTGGTTATACCCATGGACATTTTATTTTTGGTCATCTTGTTTTCCTGTTATTCCCCCATTCTTTACTAGATAATCATTTTGTTATCCTTTTAAAAATGTTAGTTCAGAAAAAAAGTCTACATCTATGTTACTAATTATTTTGTTGCTCTATTCAGAACTGTAAAGTAAAATAGGGACAAAAGTTTTGCTCACCTAATTTAAAAGTTTTGAACACAAAACACAGCTTTATTTAAATAAATACAGAAGCAGAAAAATAGGAGAAAAGGAGAAAAAAGGGACAGTCTAAAAAGGAAAAAGAAACATTAGTAAGGTTCTTAAATTGGTCCATCTAATCACAGCCTTCAGAAAGGCTAAGTTTCAAATTAATAATTCACAACTCTCACTTTTCAGCTAGAATTATTAAAGCAATAATCATCAAATAATAAAACATAGAAAGGGCCATGGATTGTCTACCTAAAGTATAGAGATCACAGAACTGCCTTAAAATACAAAGAAAATATTTTTATTTGTGTAACAAAGACTCTAAGAAATGATGACACAATCAAGTTTAACAGAACTGATGTCAAGACACGAATAGGTCTGAAAAGGTATAAATGATTAATAACTTTGTTTCATCCAACTTTCCCTCAAATTAGGGGACATCTCTGATACATTCTGACTGAATCCTAAGTATGATGTATTCAGATGATTCATTCCAAGACGGTTCCCTTCAATTAGTCCTCAGTATCTCTCTTTTTTTTCTTTTTCTTCTTTTTCTCTGGACTCTGAAAATAACAAACCAGAATGCTTTTTAAAGAGCTGTAAATGTATGGGTTAGTAATAATAACTTTTCCTATAAAAAGCAAAGTTGATCTATATCCTTTGAAAATAAATTTGGGTTAAAGATTAAAACCTAAAACTGTAAGTATCACCTCTATGAAAATCTGTAGCAAATATTCTCTCTCTTCCTCAAAGTAAACCGAGTTTATAGTAAGATTCTAGGTTTGGGAATGGCCTTTTTAATAATATTTTTATTTTTACTGTTCCATCAATGAAAACCATCTTAACTGCCCGCTCATTTCTAATACGTAGAGTATAATAAAATACAGAGACCCCGCCCATGCCAACAAAGTACTGATAATTAAAAACATACCGCAATTGCTGTGCTGGTACAAGGTTCTTCCTCAGAAAGTGGTTCTTCCTTAATGTGTTTCTTTTTGTCCTTCTTTTTCTTCTTCTTCACAGACGTCTCCTGTTCTTCTACCACTAGTACTCCTTCTTCTTCTTCCTCTTCTTCTTCTGTTGCTGCTGGGGCTTCTTCAACTAAATGGGGTTAATTATACAGACACAACAATTAACACTGTGTCAGACCTCACTTTCCTGACCTCTTGCATATCAGTTTTTTCCCATCATTCTGGCTATCCAATAGGGAGCCTGCTTCTCCCTCTGCCTGTGTCTGCCTCTCTCTCTGTCTCTCATAAATAAATGAATAAATAAAATCTTTAAAAAAAATAAAGATTTTATTTATTTATTCATGATAATACACAGAGAGGAGAGAGAGAGAGAGAGAGAGGCACAGGGAGAAGCAGGCTCCATGCAGGGAGCCCGACGTGGGACTCGATCCCAGATCTCCAGGATCAGGCCCTGGGCCGAAGGCAGCGCTAAACTGCTGAGCCACCTGGGCTGCCGTAAGTAAAATCTTTAAAAAAAGAAGAAGAAGACTCAGTAATAGGTGCATCTCATTAGAAACTCATTCACCAAAAATTTATTTAGCACTTACTAAATAAATGCCAGGTCATATCCTAGCCAACCGGATACAACAGGACATAAAAAGAAATTCCTGTCCTTATGTATCTTTTTTATTAGTAGAGGGGGAAAAACAATAAAACTACACAATATCTTACACAGTAATCAATGCTAAGAATAAAAACAAAGCAGGAAGAGGAACACTAAGAACAGTAATGCGTATGGCTACTTCAGAGAGGATAGTCTGACAACACCTGGAAGAGGCAAAGGAGTGAATGATGCACCTATCCTGAGGAAAAACATTCCAGCCAGAGAGAAGAGTAAATGCTAAGGCTATTCTGGGAGAGAAGCAGAGTTGGAGAGTAACAAGAAATAATGAAGCCAGTGTGGCTGGCGGAGAGTGAGCAAGGAGTAAAAGTAGATCAGTGTTAACAGGAGGTAGCACTGTGGCTGCTACATTAAAAAAAAAAGCAGTGGTGGGTAAGAAGAATGGTTACATTCTGGAAATATTTTCAATGTAGAATTGAATTGAATTTGTTGCTAGACTAGAACTGGCTGGCTAAGTTGGTATGAGCATATGACTCTTGATCTTGGAATTTTAAGTTGGAGCCCCACATTGACTGTAGAGATTTCTTAAAAATGAAATCTTTTTTTTTTTTTAAGATCACTTGTTGCCAGAATACATTTGGGTTGTAAGAAAAAGTTAAATGCCACAGCAACCAGAACTGCCATTTATAAGACAGAAAAATTTGTGGAGAAACAAACAGACTGAGAGTGACAAAAACAGAGGAATATTAGTTTGAAAAGCTTACTGTAAAAAAACAAAAAACAAAAAACAAAAAAAGCTTACTGTATATACAAGTGGAGATACGAATCTGGAGTTGGTTGTTTCAAATGCTATTAATTGGCTTAGGGATCACCTTACTATTCAATAAGTAAATAGAAACACAGGACTTAAATAACTTGTTTATCTTTCTTTCAGCCAGGTCAGGAATCCACATTTGCTGATAGTATACTTTTGACCACAAAGCTATTTAGAAACAAACAAAAAATTTTTTAAGCAAACCAAATATTACTTTAATGCCTGCTTTTCCTGCTAGACTAGCCGGCAGGCATTCAATACAGGTACTACTGGCAAATGGGGTTACTTGCTTACCAACTTTCCAAGATAGCCCAGTCCACCAGATAGCACCTATTAAATATTATTACTATAATGATAGGGTACTCAATGTTATTACTCTAGTCTATTCTATACAATAGAAACGACTAATTTAGAAAGCATGAACTTTTTTTCTTGTATCTTAAGCTGATTCTCAAAATAATTCCTATGGTAGGAAGTAAAATTTGGTACGCTCAGCTTAATATGTGATTCCATATATTCAAAGAAATGCTTCTCTGAGATGCTTGGGTGGTTTTGTCAGTTAAACATTTGCCTACAGCTCAGGTCATGATCTCGGAGTCCTGGGATCAAGCCCCAGGTTGGGCTCCTGGCTAAGTGGGAGTAGTCTACTTTTCCCTCTCCCACTCCCCAATTATGCTCTCTCTCTCATTCTCTGAAATAAAACCTTTAAAAACAAACACACACCATTACCTTTCTTTTATTTATTTATTCATGAGAGACACGGAGAGTGAGGCAGAGACACAGGTAGAGGGAGAAGCTGGCTGCCCACAGGGAGTCCAATGCAAGACTCAGTCCCAGGTCCCGGGATCACGCCCTGAGCCAAAGGCAGATGCTTAACCACTGAGCCACCCAGGTGTCCCACACCATTAACTTTCAAATATGGGTAGCTTCATAATAAAGTTTAATGGCATGTATTTCCCCAAGACTTATGAAGTCTGTCTTTCTTAAAGAATAAGAATATAAACAACATTTTAAAACTTCAAGGGCAGCCCCGGTGGCTCAGGGGTTTAGCGCCTGCCTTCCGCCCAGGGTGTAATCCTAGAGTCCCAGGATCGAGTCCCACGTCAGGCTCCCTGCATGGCACCTGCTTCTCCCTCTGCCTGTGTCTCTGTCTCTCTCTGTGTGTCTCTCATGAATTAAATAAATAAAATCTTAAAAAAAATAAAAAAAAATAAAAAAAAAATAAAACTTCAAACTGACCTTTAATTTTAATCTTGGCTTTTTTGGCCTTCTTTTCAATAATTTCATCTTCTTTATCCACCTGTTCGATCTTGCGTTTTTTAGAACAGGTTGGCAGTGTGGAGTCACCAGAAGGATCATAAGTCTTCACTTCACTGAAAGAATCAAAGAACTATAAAAAATCTCTACAACACTTATAACTGAAATAATTCTAAAGAAGTTTAAAGGAAATGCCATTAGATAATACTTACATAAGCATACAATGCTGTTTTAAATCATTTAGTGGCTTTGGGGTAGTTTATGAAAACTAATAGTTTCCAAAAGGTAAAGAGGTTATCAACCAGATTTTCCAAGTAAGTCAATCACACTTCAAGAGAAGTGGTGAGCTAAAATGAGTTTTTTTTTTTTTTTTAAGATTCTATTTATTTATCCGAGAGAGAGAGAGAGAGAGATGGGCAGAAACACAGGCAGAGGGAGAAGCAGGCTCCAGGAAGGGAGCCCGACGTGGGACTTGATCCTGGGTCCCCAGGATCACATCCCCGGCCGAAGGCAGCGCTAAACCGCTGAGCCACCCGGGCTGCCCTAAAATGAGTTCTGATTTAAGTTAGTAATCACTGTGATGACTGCGGTATAGAAAAATATTTAATCAGTATGAGGAAAATGGCAAAAATCTCTTTATACCAACGGACTATCCTAGAAAGTAAAAACTGAAGCAACTCAAGTTTCAGAACATAGGGTAATTCAATAAAAAACAAAATACCTAAATCAAGTTAACACAGAATACTTCATCACAAAATCCCCAAAGGCAGAAAAACAAGGGGATACATATGGATAAACATTCCCTAAAAGGCTACGCTTGCTTTTGTTCTAATGTGGCAGAAAAGTAAAAACTCAACGTACTAAGTGCCTAAAACAACAAGAAGTAATCTCATAATTGGTGCTTTAAGTGCATGTGTTTAAAGTAACAAGCAGGGACAGCCCAGGTGGCTCACTGGTTTAGCGCTGCCTTCGGCCCAGGCGTGATCCTGGAGTCCTGGTATCGAGTCCCACGTCAGGCTCTCTGCATGGAGCCTGCTTCTCCCTCTGCCTGTGTCTCTGCCTCCGTGTGTTGTGTCTCTCATGAATAAATAAATAAAATCTTAAAAAAAAGTAAAGTCACAAGCATAATGGCATATTAAGAAACTGTTCAAAACAAGGTAAGGAATGTTTCATTTATTTGTAGATTTATGGTCGCTTAATTTTTATTTATTTATTTATTTATTAAAATGATTTTATTTATTCATGAGAGACACAGGCAGAGGGAGAAGCAGGCTCCATGCAGGCAGCCTGATGTGGGACTCGATCCTGGGTCTCCAGGATCATGCCCTGGGCTGAAGGCAGGCGCTAAACCTCTGAGCCACCTGGGCTGCCCGGTTGCTTAATTTTTATACGTTAAAAACATTTATAATAAAAAACAAAGATCCATACTTATCAACTAAAGACCTCAAGTCAGACTTAAAAAATTACAATATATATATAATATATATAGTCATTGTTGAAAACTTGGAAAATTCATAAAACATAAAGTTAGTGGGAACACTTTTGATTTCCTTCCAGAATAAAGGAAGTAGTTTTTCTAAATATGTACATTTAAATACATATATGAATATTTACAGTAAGATGTTACTCCTTGCCCAGTTTAAAATCTTACTATTAAAATTCTTAAGGAATTATGGGTCCTGAGTGAGAATTTATGGGTTAATGACTAAAGAATCCGGAGACATACTGTAAAAGTGCTTCCCAGAAACGGTGTATTACATTCTACTTCCATCACATTACCAGCATTGAACATTACCTCAAATAATAACCAAACTACCAGACCCTAACACATATCTTTTGTTAATTTCATGGTGAGCTCTCAGTATTTTATTATTATGCCTTTTAGCTATTTTTAGACTTTTCTGTCTTTTAAACAGGTTTCATTGTGGATTAACTATGAATTGATTTTTTGTTGATAGATGGTATACTATATCGAAACCATGAATAACAATATTTACTTTCAACATCTGAAAATGAACTAGTTAAATATTAAGGGGGGAAAAAAGCCAAGGGGTGCCTGGCTGGCTTGGCTGAAGGAGCATGAGAGTCTTGATTTTGGGGTTGTGAGGTACCTATAGAGAGATTATTTGAGAGAAAAGCCAAAATATATGCTATATGTGTATTTATTACAATGTAAAAATATATTTATATGATTAAAAATTAGAAATATGGAAAACTGTAAATAGCAAAGAAAAAATTAGAGACATTGAATTTAAGCAAGCATTTAAGCAAGGGTTAGGAAGAGACACAGACAGAGGGAGAAGCAGGCTCCCTGCAGGGAGCCCGACGTGGGACTCGATCCTGGGTCTCCAGGATCATGCCCTGGGCGGAAGGCGGCCCTAAACTGCTGAGCCACCTGGGCTGCCCACAAGCAGAAATTTTTAATCCTCCCCAAAATGTACTCACCTTTTATGTTCGTATTTTTCTGTTTTTGCTAATGCTTTGCCTGTTCCACTTATTTTCCTTATCTAAGAAAAGATAACAATTTTTGGTAAATTTAAGGGAAACTTAGTAGCAGGAACAAAAAATATTAGACATACTAAAATGTATAATAAAATAAAAACTGCTTAGTAGGTGAAATGAGTAAGTACATAAATTACTTAAAGTTTATGAATTTTTTATAACACTTCTACAATAAACAGGATGTGGTCCTTACCCCTCTATCTTCCAAGGTCCTCAACCTGGCCTCTAATTTGGCTCTGTTCTCAACTCCCATTGCAGAACTGGAATCTTCACCAAAAGCATCGTACCGGATAGCCAAAACAGTTTTGGCAGCCAGCATTCGAGAAATCTAATAGAGAACTTGAAGTTAGAGGCATTTAAAGTATACCCCAAGTTGAGATGTTAAAATCAATAACTGATTCATGATAAAATAGAAGCATAACATCAACTCTTTCATTCTAGGATTTTTTAAAATCAAGAAATATAATACAACTCAAGCCACCTATCTTTTTTTAAGATTTTATTCATTAATTCATTCATGGGGTGGGGGGCAGAGACATATGCAGAAGGAGCAGGCTCCAAGGGGATCGATCCTGGGACTCAGGGATCATGCCCTAAGCCAAAGTCAGACGCTGCTGAACAGCTGAGCCACCCAGGCATCTCTTAAGCCACCTATTTTATGTCTGAATCTCTCTCAATGGCTAACTGGTTATATACAAAACCCCATTCGTTCTGTTGGATGAGATAATCTTGCAGTAGTTCATGTCCAAAACGAGCTCAAAATATCCTAATGTCTTCCTTTAATTTCTACTCAGTGACCTTAGTTCCACACCATGAGATCATCTGGAAAAAGTGTAGCCCCTTTTAGGTTAATTAACAATGCATCACCCCTTTCATCAATCTGCTCTGAATTTTATATTTCAGGGTTTTGTTTTTTTTAACATTTCAGTTTCTGTTAATTTATATGCCCTTACCAAAAAAGCTTGAAATTGCTTAAGTCTCAGCTTTCCCATCTGTAAAAGATACCCTGTATCTCACAGGGCTATTAAAAGGATTCATGTAGGGGATCCCTCAGTGGCTCAGCGGTTTGGCGCCTGCCTTTGTCCCCGGGGCGTGATTCTGGAATCCTGGGATTGAGTCCCACCATCGGGTCTCTGCGTGGAGCCTGCTTCTCTCTCTGCTGGTGTCTCTGCCCCCCCCTCTCTCTCATGAATAAAATCTTTAAAAATAAGTAAGAGGATTCATGTAAGTCCTACTAAGTGTTGAGCACAGTGTATGGTTATTATTTTATAATTCATAAATGATGCTAAATTGATTTCCTGCCAGAAAACTTCTGATTCATTCCCCATTCATCAACACATAGATTCTAGAAAACTCCTAACACAGCAAAAGAACATGGCTTTAATAAGATCAGTAATACTTTTTCATTAAAAAAAAAATTTTTTTTTTTTTAAAAGTAAGCTCTACACCCAATATGGGGCTGGGAACTTAACAACCTCGTAATCAAGAGTTGCACGCTCTGCTTACTGAGTCAGCCAGGTGCCCCCAATAACACTTTATGTTATTTTCTTTCATTACACAAAAGTGCTTTTATAGCTCAAGAAATCATCATTCTCTAATGAAAAAGAAGCAGTAGAAAAATTTACTCCATCCTATAGAGTAGGGAGGAAATGACTTATCTGGAGGGGAGAAAAAAAAGAAAAAATGACCGGTCTCAGGAGAAATACATCTCACCTTTCCTTTGTGTTTGGGACTTGTCTGGCCTACAAGTGAAGCATGATAAATGAGACCATACTTTGGGGTATCTCGTCTAGACTTGAGGGCTCTGAAGAGTGCCTTTTCTGCTCCAAGAATTTGAACTGTAGAAGCTGCATGTTTGGCCAAATTCAAAAGAGAACCTTCAAAAGAAAAGAAGTAGTTACAAGGATTGCAATTCCAAGTATTTAAAAGTTCCATGTGTTAAACACAAGACATATAGTCTAAGTATTATAGCCACCAGAGTAAATAAAAATCTGATACAATACAGATTCTATAGTCTGGGACTCCCTAGAAAGCCTCAGCATTTGTGATTCAACCATGTAGCACTATAAGCAGAGGCTTATAATGAATGCTTATGCTAAACTGAAGGTTAAACCTATTAGTTCAATTATACTTATTTGCCAGAGACGGTATTAACTACTCTACATACTATTAGCATACCAGCAGGATTTTAGACATCAAGTATTCTACTTTAGATATGGAAAAAAAACATAAGAATGAACAGACACACAAAGGACAGACATCTCAGCAGAAAAACTATGTGATAACTTTCTCACACTTTATCTGTTGTTTACAGTATGAATGAGGAGATATGCTTGTAAGTACACTGATCAGGTATAAAAAAGTTGCTGCTTTATTAGATTTACTGTACAGAAAAAAAAAGATTTACTGTACAGATTTTGTCAGAACAGACCCCCAATATTAATGCTCAACCACTAGATATGTATTTAAAATTGAACACACACTTCTGTTAATCCCTGCATCTCTTACCACAAAAGTTTGGTTAAGCCTACGAAAATATGGATGCAAACAAAACCAACCAGATAACCCCAATTTTGCAGCTGAGGGTATTTGGATGGCATATCTATCTGTATAATGATGTAGTTATAGGTAGGTGCTATTCTAGTTTAGACACTTTGATGTAGATGATACATTAAAATATTCTATGATGGAGTGGAACAATGACTCCAACAATAGTACTTTACTCTATTTGCAAATATTCAATTATACAGTATTTTTTGTAACATACCTTCTTTGTAACATCACCATATATACACCTGAAGTTTCATTATAAATTCATTAAAAGATTTTGCATGTCAAATATATTAAAATTAGCATATTCAGTAGTGAACCAGATTCTCAAACAAGGGTATGTATCACCTGTTGTGAGAACTATTTAATCTGATGAGGGGTTTTTTCAAGGGGGAAGGGTGGAGGGAAAGACCATTTTAAGCAGGCTCCATGCCCAGAGCAGAGCCCAGTGATGGGCTCAATCTTACAACCATGAGATCATGACCTGAGTCAAAATTAAGAATCAGACGCTTAACCAACTAAGCCACCCAGGCACCCCTATTCTGGTAAGTTTCTAGTAGTGGAATCATTAACTGATTTCATTCTCCTGCATTCATCTGATTATTCTCATTAATGGTAAAAAACTTCTGACAACGGACCACAAGTGTCTCAGAAGAGGTAGTGACTAAAGATGCCTTCACTATCCAAAAGGAAATCAGGCATACACATTAGAATCATCATTGAACACTTGGTCCTTAGTTCTTAGCTATAACCAACTACTTCTGTTTATTACCTAAAATTTCTAATGAATATAATTTGAAGATGAAAAAGATAACCCTAAGTAGAAAACAATCTACTCTAAATATCCCTGTTTATAAGTTACATTAAAATCATCACCTGCATGAGCAATGAGCCGTGCTCCCACTAATTCCCCAACCATGACTGTAACATTCGGTGCAATGGCCATCATTCGATTTTGTAGATATTCATAGAGCTGAGTTCTATATTCTGAAATTTCAATTACCTAGTATAAGAAACAAAATGAACACATCATAAATTACTTATGTAAAAATCATTTAAAAACCACATGTCTTTACACACTGGAGCCCTAAACTATCATAGGTCAGCCATGTAATCCCGGAACAATGAACCATTCTTTATCTCAGTTTCCCGTTTTAATGGATTTTATGAGATAATAAATGTAAAACAACCCAATACACTGCCTAAAAATGCTAGTCAATATTACTGTTATTTTTTAAAAAACTCCAAGGCTAGACACTGGTCATCCTCTTTGTGATTCTTTTTTGTGCATATGATTTTAAAATATTTTGTTTTTAAGCATCTCTACACGAATTGTGGGCTAGAACTTACAACTCCAAGGTCAAGAGTGACATGCTCTACGGACTGAGCCAGCCCTCCTCTTTGTGATTCTTGTTTAGCTATCTCCAAATGAGGAAAAAAGAACACTCCAGGCTATAAACATAAAGGCTAGAAATAAGTAACTCAATCTTTATTTCTGTCTTAATGAATTTATAATTCATTATCCAGACAATGCTAACAATACAAATAAATTAGATGGTATTTTTCAACCTACTTCAGTATGTATTTCCCCCTTGAAATATATAAATCAAGATGGCATCAGATGAGGTAGTGACTGAACACCCTCATATTTATCAGGTGAGTAAGCTTAAAAATCATCATTGCCATCAGAAAATTATTACATAGCCAGTCCCACCAAAAGTAATTTCTCCATGTGTATAGTTTACCTGAGTGCAGAGATGCAGAATGTTGCAAATATCCTCTTCTGAAACCTCTGTTCCCATGGAGATCTCTGCAGCTGCTTTCACTTCCGCTTCAACTTCCTCTGGCAGTAATTCAGAAAGTTTGGCTGAGGCATAATTCTTCCTATCGCCTATGGAATGTTTGCAGAGGATGAGGGAGAATCACTCTTCAACAAATTATATAAAATCCAAATAGTCAAAAAAGAAAAAAAAAAAAAGGTAGAGAGAAGCCAATGAAAAGGATGCCTAAACAAAACAAAAAGCTAACAAGTTTGACTTACTAATTTCCCTTATGTAAGGCCTGATTTTTAGAGATTAAAATCTCTCCCCACCATCTCCCTCCAAAAAAGATATAAAATAGAATTAAAAACAAAATACTTCATAAAATAGGACTAATGATAAGGCAATTTGTAGCTAAGATTTTACTAAAGCCTGTGCCACTAATTCTTGGGGTGGTAATACGGCAATGTAGTATGACCCTGGGAAGTCCTATATATTAACAATGCTTAAGTTGTTCTGCTAATATTACTGTACTACTGGCACAGGATACAACACTAACAGTACGGACAGCACTATTTTTAGTAGCATATTCCAGGTCCAGTTGCCTGTATTAATGGTAAACTTACTATGGGATACATTTCACCTTAAGAAGCCATTTTAAGAAAAACCAAATCAGAGAACCATGTTCTCTGTTGTACAGGCCATTGAAATCAAAGTCCAAGTTAACTGTTTCTAACAGACACTAATACAGCTACACACCCAAAATACATGTAAGTTGTAAGAAACTCTGAGAAGCTTAAGGAAAAAAATTACTAAAAAAAAGGAAAAAAAACAATTCCTATAACTCATGTTGTGGGATTAAAAAAATTGTTATTTTCAATGCTTTAAAAGATTAAGTTAAAAAAATAAAGAATTAAGTTACTCACCGACTTTCTGTAAACATTTGCAGTATGTCAGGTTATCTGAAATAATTTTTCCTAATTCAGGGAAATGCCAGCCATACCATTCTCTACACCGCATAATGTAGTTGTTTAGCTCTTTGTCTAAGTCATCTAACAAGGCTGCAGTAGATTAAAATGAAAAAAAACAAAAAACAAAAAACAAAAAACTTAAAAGGGCTTTAAAAAAATCATAAAATATACATAAAATCTACCATTTTAACCATTTTCAATTGTAGGTTTCGGTGCAACAATCACCCACTACCCGTTTCCAGAACTCTTTCATTATCCCAAGGGAAAAGTCTGTAAGTACTAAACAATAACACCATATCCCCACCTTCCCCCCATCTCCTGGTAATATCTTTTACTTGTGGCCTTTATGAATTTGCCTGTTCTAGGTACCTCATAAGTAGAATCACTCAACAGTTGTCTTTTTTGCGTGGCTTATTTCTCAGCATGTTTTCAAAATTCATCCATTTTGTAACATGCATCAGAATTTCATTCCTTTTTAAGGTCTAAAGATAATAATTATTATGTGTATATACCCTATTTTGTTTATCCATTCATCCGTTTGTGGGTATGTGGATTATTTCTATCTTTTGGCTACTGCAAATAATGCTGCTACAAACACAGATGTGTATGTATTTGGTGTGTGTACCCGCTCAATTCTTTGGAGTATATACCCAGAAGTGCAATTGCCATTTAAAGGAATTTTTAAAATTGGAAACTGTTAGGAGTTGATTCACTTAATAATATGGAAGAATGACCTATTATAAAGCCAAGTTAAAAAAAAAAAGCAGAAGTACAACACAATAGATCCCATCTATTGATTTACTTCATGGAAAAAGACAAATCTGTTAACATCACCAATGTTAATTTATATTATCTCCAACTAGTCAAATTAGGAGTGGCTTCCCTTTTCTATTCTGCA
This sequence comes from Canis lupus baileyi, assembly GCF_048164855.1. Classification (NCBI taxonomy): domain Eukaryota; kingdom Metazoa; phylum Chordata; class Mammalia; order Carnivora; family Canidae; genus Canis; species Canis lupus. Next base: position 19,607,352 of record NC_132873.1, read on the forward strand.
TTTTCCAGCTTATTTACTTCACCACTGAAAATTCTAGGGGCACCTGGTGGCTCAGTGGATTAAGCGTCTGCCTTCAGTTCAGGTCATGATCTCAGGTCCTGGGATCAAGCCTCATATCAGGCTCCCTGCTCAGTAGGGAGTCTGCATCTCCCTTTCCCTCAGCTCCTACCCCCATTCATGCCTCTCAAATAAATAAATAATATCGTAAAACGAACAAATAAAAAACCCACGAATCTCCTTTTCTTCCTCACTGATAAAATCGTAAAAGATATAGTTTTAGCAGCAAGAAAAAGTCATGATGAATGGACAGATCAGACCTTACATGTACTATACTTACAAATTGCCTGAACAATCATGGTGTCCACTTTATCAGCACTAAATTTCAATCTGTATCGGGACAAGCTGGATATAAGAGGGGAAAATAAGAAGTTATTGATAGCATCTATGAAACTAATTCACATCTTAAGATACTTTTTAAAACCCAAGTCCCTCTCCTTGGAGCTGTATTTTAATTTTCCCAATATAGGAAACCATTTGAACAAGAATATGCAAAATCAGGAAATACACATTTAAAAAGAAAATACACAGGTCCTGCTATACCCTATATGTCTGAAACATGAATTTGTCAAACAGGATAATGCTGTTTAGTACAAATCATTTGGTTCATATAGTATTTTTACAATGCTTTATATCAGCAGGTAAATAAAACAGAAAGCCATGAAGGAACAGTATTATACATAACTTTTTCTTAATCTTGGCACTGTTAACAATGTAGGCCTGATAATTCTTTGTTGTAGGGGCATAGGACCTATTCTGTGCATTGTGGATATTCAGCAATATTCCTGGCCTCTATCCATTACGTTAGTAGAGACATGACCCCACTTGTATCAATTAAAACTGTTTTTAGATGTTGCCAAATATCCTCTAAGGAATATTTAATTGTCAATGATTAAGGAACCACTACTGTTATACAATGTCAATCACAAACTTGGATCTTAACTCAGTTTAGCAGTTCCTGCACTCTTAAAAATGCTCGTTACAAAGTTACTCTTAACTTTCATGCATTTTGCTCATCTTTGTAACTCAGCAGCTTTAACCCTTTCACTGATTTATGTTATTTTTTGTACAAAAGTACAAGCCTCTGTTTATTCCTTTAATCTAAATTTAACCATCCTTTTTTTTTCTTCAAGATTTTACTTACTTATTCATGAAAGACACAGAGAGAGTCAGAGACACAGGCAGAGGGAGGATAAACAGGCTCCATGCAGGAAGCCCACTATGAGACTTGGTCCCAGAAATCTGGGATCACACTCTGAGCCAAAGGCAGAGGCTCAACTGCTGAGCCACCCAGGCGTCCCTTAATGTATCCTTTTTAACTGTATTAATAATATAAAGGGCTATTTTTGATAGTGCTCTGGTATAAAGTTACATAGGTTCTGAGTAGTCTACTTTTAATCTTTCTCAATGAAAAACCCTGTTATTTTAGTGCAATTTCATAGAATGCCAAGCTTTTCAGAACACATTATAGTACAGAGAAACGCCTATTCTTTGGTTAAACATGATAAGTGAGTGAGCTTCTCTTTGCATTATAAAGAGTCAGTAAAGGGGATCCCTGGGTGGCTCAGTGGTTTAATGCCCGCCTTTGGCCCAGGGCACGATCCTGAAGTCCCTGGATGAAGGCTCCAGCCTGCTTCTTCCTCTTGTGTCTCTGCCTCTCTTTCTCTATGTCTATCACGAATAAATAAACAAACAAACAAACAAATAAACAAACAAATAAATAAATAAATCTTAAAAAAATAAAAATAAAGAGTCAGTAAAAATCAAAGTAAAACAAACATTATAGATACAGAGGGAGACAACAGCAGATGAAAAAATTGGGGGAGATGAAAAGATGGAAGGACAGCAAATGATTCAGCAGAGATCAGAGGTGGGGAAAAAGGCCCAAGAATTGTGGGACTCAACAAAAAATAGAGAATGCCTATGATGGGGACTGCCTGGATTCCAATCCAGGCTTTATCACTTAGCAGGTGAATGGACTTTGCGCATCATATTCATTATAAAATGAGGATATTACTACTTTCCTCATAAGATTATTATAAGAATTAAATTAGTAATTGTAGTATGCTTAAAGTACAGTGCAATACAACTGCTTATTAAACAGCAATAAACTGACTTTATTTTCCAGTAAATCTCACCTGTGTGCCAATCCAAGACACATAGCTGCCATTTCACGTGGTTCTACCCCAGGGATTAATCCGTCCATCTGGGAACGGATTCCTCTCATAAGTTCATTAACAACAGGACTATGGATACAACTGAGATTCAGCTTTTCCTATGAGAACAAGAATATCTGTATTAATGAAATAAAATTTTCCTAAAACCATTATTTTTTAAAAAATTTTATTTATTTATTCATGAGAGACACAGAGAGAATGCTGAGACACAGGCAGAGGGAGAAGCAGACTCCCTGCAGGGGCCTGATGTGGGACTTGATCACAGAACCCAGGGATCATGCCCTGAGCCAAAGGCAGATGACGCTCAACCGCTGAGACACCCAGGTGGCCCTCCTAAAACCATTTACATATTAAAATAGCAGATTTAAGTATTTCTCATTTTAAAAAATTGTATTTCCCATTATTTCACATTTTTCTAATGTTTGTAGGAATACTAAATGCAGATTCTTTTTGATAAACACAGAACAGTACTGTAAATGTACCTTCTCTTATGATTTTTCCTTTTTAAATAGGCTCCATGACTGCGTAAAACCCAACATGGGGCTTGAACTCATGACCCTGAGAGCAAGATCTGAGTAAATATCAAGAGTCAGATGCTTAAGTGACTGGGCCACCCAGGTGTCTGATTTCCTTTCTCTTTTTTTAAAAAAGACTTATTTTGAAGTAACCTCTATACTCAATGTGGGGCTCAAACTCACAACCCCTGAGATCAAGAGTCACACATTCCACCTACTGAGCCAGCTAGGCACTCCTGATTTTCCTAGTAACATTCTTTTCTCTAACTTATTTTAAGTTAGAGATGTAGTAAGTTAAGATTGTAATATCTAATAGACATACAAATACGGGTTAACTATTTGTTATGGTAAGACTTCTGGTCAATAGTAGGCTTTCAGTAAAGTTTTTGAGGAATCAAAAAGTTATACACAGAATTTTTTTTTTTAAAGAAACCATTTTTTTAAAAAGACTTTATTTATTCATAGAGACAGAGAGACAGAGAGAGAGAGAGAGAGAGAGAGGCAGAGACACAGGCAGAGGGAGAAGCAAGCACCATGCAGAGAGCCTGATGTGGGACTCGATCCAGGGTCTCCAGGATCGAGTCCAGGCTGCAGGCAGCACCAAACCGCTGCGCCACAGGGGCTGCCCTACACAGAATTTTTTTTAAATGATTTCATTTATTTATTTGAAAGAGTGTGTGGGGCAGGAGAAGCAGGGTGAGGGACAAGCAGACTCCTGACGGAGCCTGACACAGGGTTCAATCTCACAACAGAAGCTGAAACCAAGGGATACCTGGGTGGCTCAGCGGTTGAGTGTCTGCCTTTAGCCCAGGGCATGATCCTGAAGACCTGGGATTGAGTCCCACATTGGGCTCCCTGCATGGAGCCTGCTTCTCCCTCTGCCTGTGTCTCTGCCTCTCTCTTTCTGTCTCTCATGAATAAATAAAGGGAAAAAAAATCATCAGGTCTTTAATTCTGTTGCTAGAAAAAGAAATGTGACTAAACAAAAACATAGCAGGACATACATACTGTTAACATAACTCTGGTGACAAGGTTAAAACGAATTTTTACCACTTTTGGGGACATTAATATTTTCTACAATGAACAGGTATTATTTGTATGTTCTTAGCCCTGATAATCATATTGGAAATCAATTATTCTGTAGCCTAGGGAAAAATATACAAAGGCTAGGCTTTGTAGTCACCAATGCTATATGGTGAGTTCTGATTGGCAGGCATGAAAAATATTTACCTTTATGACCCCTCCTAGTTTAGCATCAGCTACAGCCAGGGGCTCATGGGCTTCTTTTACTATTTTCTTCAGAACTTTCTTCAGCTGTTTATTGATTTTGCCTTCCATCAGAGCTGTAAATGCTTTTTAGAAAAGGGAAAACAAAAAAGAGTTAACTCTCAGGTTTTTAATTTTAAGAACTTCATGTCATTTAAGCTTAAAAAATAAAGCAAAATAAACACTTCCTTCCAAAAAGTCTGAATTTAACATTACTTCTAAAATTAAATGATAAATGTAAAAAACACTGAAAGAGTTACACATTTCACAATCTCATCTGATCTTCCCACCCTCACTTCAGCTCTAGAACTAGGTGTTAAAGCTGATACAGCATTCCTTTCGTTTTATAAAATAAAATTTACTCTTGAACCCAGAGAGAACTAGAACCATAAAATGTTAGAAACAGTCTATTTTAGAGTGACAAACAGATCCAGTCTCCAATGTCACTGTAGACCGACTGGCCTGATGTTCTGTGAAATAACCTAAAATCCTGTCAACACTGGAAAAAAGCAGTGTATTCACTTGGGAGGGTTGTGGAGGCCTTGGCTAATTCCAAATCCAGGTATGTTATCAGGCCTCTGCTTGTAAACCTTCAGTGATGGATAACTCACTCCCAAAGAGGCAGCCTATTCAATTTGAGATTGCTTTTCTTTTTTGGCAGATTCTAAATCTCATGCTTTATAACTCTCACCCTTCCTAGGCCTAGACTTAGGATCTTCTGGACCCACATGGACTAATACCTCATCCGATATCTGTCAGGGTTTTGGCTAAATTTAAAGTATGCCTGCCAGGGATGCCAGGGTGGTACAGTGATTTGAGTGTCTGCCTTTGGTTCAGGTCATGATACCGGAGTCCTGGGATCGAATCCTGAATCAGGTTGCCCACAGGGAGCCTGCTTCTCCCTGTGCCTATGTCTTTGCCTCTCTCAACCTCTGATAAAGAAAATTAAAAAAAAAAAAAAAAAAAAAAAAAGTACGCCTGCCAGGAAGGGAGTTGGCCACAATTTCTAAGGCCAGACAATTTATGCTTAATCAGCCAGGTACCTTCTCTTTCCTCCTGACCACATCTCAATCCATTTGAGTTACAAATCCATTTCATCCGTTATCTGGGAAGATGAAAGGTAATGACAAAAATCATATGGCTACCACAAGCTCTTACACCACACTCTAAGAAGCTGAGACTCAAGCTATTTTGTTAGGTTATAACCTTTTACACACTGTATAACACTGACTCCGCACAATCTACCTTTCAAGTAGAGTTATATATTCTTTCAAGTTTTTAATCTTTGGTGATTAAAATTTTTATTCAACTTCTAGCTTCTAGTTCTTAGTCTTCCATATCATCTATTTTAACCTAGTGTTTTCCTTTTTTTAAAAAAAATTTGGGATACCTGGGTAACTTAGCGGTTGAACCTCTGCCTTGGGCTCAAGGCTTGATCCTGTAGTACTGGGACTGAGTCCCACATCGGGCTCCCTGCATGGAGCCTGCTTCTCCCTCTGCCTATGTCTCTCATGAATAAATAAATAAAATCTTAAAAAAAAAAAATTCTTGTGGGGTGCCTGGGTGGCTCCACTGAGTATCTGCTTTCTGCTCAGGTCATGATCTCAGGGTCCTAGAATCAAGACTCCCTCTCCCTCTGTCCTTCCCCACACTCAAGCTCCTATGCGTTCTCTCATTCTCTCTCAAGTAAATAAAAATGTTAAAAAAAAATAAAAGTGGGGGGGGGGGAACCTGGGTAGCTCAGTGGTTGAGCATCTGCCTTTGGCTCAGGGTGTGATCCTGGGGTCCCGGGATCGAGTCCTACATCAGGTTCCCAGCAGGGAGCCTACTTATCCCTCTGCCTAGGTCTCTTTCTCTGTCTCTCGTGAATAAACAAAGCAAAACAGGGGATCCCTGGGTGGCGCAGCGGTTTGGCGCCTGCCTTTGGCCCAGGGCGCGATCCTGGAGACCCGGGATCGAGTCCCACGTCAGGCTCCCGGTGCATGGAGCCTGCTTCTCCCTCTGCCTGTGTCTCTGCCTCTCTCTCTCTCTCTGTGACTATCCTAAATAAATAAATAAAATATTTAAAAAAAAAAAAAAAAAAAAAAACAAAGCAAAACAAAACACGAAGATTTCTTGTAAGCAAAAACTTCTACTTATTTTAGATTTAACATTTACCTTCCCTTTATTATTAAAAACCTGTTCATTACTCTTTATAATAGGAATTTTTAAAAGATGACAGAAATGGTGACAAGGTTAAGGGGGAAAACTGAATCTTTTCTCTACTTCACCAGCCACTTTTCAGCATCCCCTAATAATCTTCCCACTTCATTCAAATGTAGGCTGCTACCAAACTGTTCTGTAGTGTTTGGAAGATTTGCAATTTGAAAATTAGAATGTAAAAATAAAGCTTTCCATAGAAATGGTATATATGAACTTCTAGGACCAATATAAATTCTTTTCTAAAAAATATTTATTTATTTTGGAGAAAGAGGGAGAACATGTGCCTGTCGGGGTGGGGGCAGGAGAGGGAGAGGAAGAGTCTTTTTTTTTTTTTTTGAATGAGGAAGAGTCTTAAGCAAATTCGACGCCAGGCTCAATCTCCTGACCTAAGCCAAAACCAAGAGATGGGTACTTAACCAACTAACTATGCCACCCAAGTGCCTTTAAATTCTTTTTTAAAAAAATTCAACTTGGGATGCCTGTGTGGTTCAGCAGTTTAGCGCCGCCTTCAGCCCAGAGCCTGGTCCTAGAAACCCGGGATTGAGTCCCATGTTGGGCCCCCTGCATGGAGCCTGCTTCTCCCTCTGCCTGAGTCTCTACCTCTGTGTCTCTCATAAATAAATAAATAAACAAACAAATAAATAAATAAAATTCTCGCCTAGTCTGGCATTTTGCCCATTTACCTAACCTTATTTTAAGGAATACCAAGAGCTCAGGAGGAAAAGGAGATATACCCCTCAACCCTCAGTTTTCCTATCAATAGTGATTAAAACATCTACTCCGAAGGATTGTTTCAAGCATTTAAAAACAATTTTGAAATGATGAGCACAAATCTGACAACCACTACACAATAAACATATTAGCTGTTAACAGTAAAAACCGGCTTTATTTTAGGTAAAAGTTAGATCTATCCATTTAATAATAAAGACTGGTCAAAAATATCTCAAAGAAAGATTAAAGAGGTAATAAATATGCAAAAAGGAATTCAAAGAAGCCACTTGGGATGAGGGCTGCTGCACATTACAACTCCAGCAGGAGCAGTTCAAATCACAGCCTATGTGAATAATGTCCTGCAGTTGGAGAGCAGCAAACACAATCTCACTTGGGGTCTTAACAAAACTACCCATATAATTTTAAAACTGTGATGAACCATCTTTTCAAAAATTCTCCAGGCAGGAGTGCCTGGCTGGCTCAGTTGAAGAGCATGTGACTTTTTTTTTTTTTAAGATTTTATTTATTCATTCATGACAGACAGTGAGAGAGAGAGAGGCAGAGACACAGGCAGAGAGAGAAGCAGGCTCCATGCAGGGAGCCCAATGTGGGACTCAATCCCGGGACTCCAGGATCATGCCCTGGGCCGAAGGCAGGCGCTCAACTGCTGCTGAGCCACCCAGGGATCCCAGCATGTGACTCTTTTATCTTGGGGCCGGGAGTTTAAGCCCCAAGTTGGATGTAGAGAGTACTTAAACAAAAACAGGGGGGTCCCTGGGTGGCTCAGCGGTTGACTGACTGCCTCCAGCGCAGGGTGTGATCCTGGAGACCCGGGATCCCACTTCAGACTCCCTGCGTGGAGCCTGCTTCTCCCTCTGCCTGTGTCTCTGCCTCTCTGTGTCTCTCATGAATAAATAAATAAAAATATTAAAAAAAAAATCCAGGCAAAAATTATATTTGTGCTTTAGTGGCCTAATGAGGCTTTAATTACTGACTTACTGATGAAACAGTCCTAGAACTATTTTTAAAAATTAAAAAATTTGGAGCACCTGAGTAGCTCAGTCAGTTAAGCATCTGCCTTTAACTTGGGTCATGATCCTGAGGATCCTCGGATGAGCCCTGCATTGGGCTCCCTCCTCGGTGGGAGTCTGCTTTTCTCTCTCCCTCTGACCCTCCCCTCACTCATATGCTCCCTGTCTCAAATAAATAAATGAAATAAAATTTAAAAATTGACCCCATTTTTAGGTATTCCTCCAGCTACCCTTCTGCCAGTGTTAGGGTAGCTCATTAATATTCGAGCATGTTGGGACACCTGGGTGGCTCAGGTGAGCATCTGCCTTCTGCTCAGGGCATGATCCCGGAGTCCTAGGATCAAATCCCAATGGTTGCCTGCAAGGAGTCTGCTTTTCCCTCTGCCTATCTCTGCTTCTCTGTGTCTCCCATGAATAAAATCTTAAAATATATATACACACACACATATATATATTCTAGCATGTTTAGATAGATTCCTAATTTAGTAAGAGAATTATACCCCTCTCTTGGGGCTGATGAACAAAATTATTTGTGTCTGTGATATTCTTGCCTAATTATATGCCATATTTTTCCTTATGGTCCTACAATTTCAAATTATACCACCAAGCAGTTAGCTGATTTGATATACGGAACTTAAATGATTGAAAAATCTATGAGCTGAATTTATCTAGTATTCCTGTTTTCCCTAACATTAAAAAAATATCTTGAGGGCAGCCCTGGTGGCCTAGCGGTTTAGCGCCACCTTCAGTCCAGGGTGTGATCCTGGAGACCCGGGATCAAGTCCCACATCGGGATCGGGATCAAGTCCCACATTGGGCTCCCTGCACAGAGACTGCTCCTCCCTATGCCCCCCCCGCCCCCCCCCCGTCTCTGTCATGAATGAATAAATAAAATCTTAAAAAAAAAAAAAATCTTGAGACCAACTGCCTACTAAAGCCAAGCCTAGTTAATAAGCCCTATTGCTTTGTCTGTTCTCCCATCATGAGGACTAGCTGAAGGATAGGGGTCATCCATTCTTCATGCCCCCTTCATACTTAACTCAAGCCTCTGTAGTTTCTGCATTAAAAACAAAAAAATCAAACAAAAAACCCCACACATACAAAAATCTATTAGTTTCCTAAAACTTTTAATATTGTGGTCTTTTGTACTAAAAACGTATACCCATGGAGAGCTGCTTTATTATTATTTCAGTTGTGAATCCTGGCTATTCTCAATTTTACCCTTGGATTAAAATTATCAGAGAGCTGTGTACTTGACTACATTACCTTGGTCCCTTGTAGAACAGCTTTTACTGAATTGTGCTTCAGCATTATGCTGTTGGTTTCCACAGGGAGATCAATTTAACCACTTCTCACCTCTCATCACATGGGGGGGGAAACAAGCCCTATGGTAAAAAAAGCTAACTCAATGTTGTCTCAGTGGTAGCGACGAATTTGAGTTAGATCACTTAAATTCAATTCCAAAAGAATGCATCATTGACAACATTGAATAAGGTTAACTCAGGCAACTGAAGCAAATAATCTTTTGATATGAATAATAAATTGAAAAGATTAAGCACAAAACCAAAACAGCTAGTCTTTCACTTTACCTGCTAATGCTTCTGCTGTATCCTGAAATTTCTCAAAATGTTTTAGCTTTACTCTAGAAGGAAAAAAAGAAAAGTTATGAGGGCATATTGATTGTGCAAAAGCCATATTATTTAGGAAACAGGTTTGGATTGTTTCCAAAGCACACACCAATAAAATAAAGCTTCCCATCACTGGGTATCAGGGTGCCAAGTTAGATAAATTATTCTTAAAACAACCAGTTTCTCTAAATGTTATGGCTTCAACATAACCTCTTGCTGTTTAAAGCTGGACACAGATCCTTTTACTATACAGAATAGAAGAGACCCTAGAAAAGGTATTAAGAGTCCCTCTTGAGTCAGGAATCTCACAACAAGGATTTGTCCATCTAGTACAAATGCTATTAAGAAATGGCTTAAAATCAGGATGCCTGGTGGCTCAGCGGTTGAGCATCTGTCTTCAGCCAAGGGTGTGATCCTGGGGGTCTGGGATCAAGTCCCACATCGGGCTCCCTGTGAGAAGCCTGCTTCTCCCTCTGCCTGTGTCTCTGCCTCTCTCTGTGTATCTCTCATGAATAAATAAAATCTTAAAAAAAAAAACTTATCATCAAATCTAATTTGTTACCCTTATTTTATACCTCCTCCCCATTAAAGGTATGTGCAAAGCAACATTTTATATTGAAATAAATATATATGATTAATTCATAACTCATTGTTGTCTCAGTGGTAGTGACGAATATTTGAGTTAGATCATTTATATTCAGTTCCAACAAGAATACATCATTGACAACAATGAATCAGGGTAACTCAGCCAATTGAAGCATACAGCCCTTGATAAAGAAAAACCAGTCTTCTATTTTGTCTAAAGTAGTATTGTTTTAAGGCCAGTTTTCTTACTTGCCAGGGAATAAAACCCTGGTGGATCCCTTAAATACACACTTAACAAGGCAAAGATGGTAGGAAAAGCAGTAATTTCATCTTACTCTGCCTCACCTCCCACCCCCACCCTTCTGAAGTGGCATTTGCTCATCTCTCCCTAGGTTTCCATAAATGCACACATATATAAGAACGCTGCAAAAATGGGAGCACATTATACATATCATTCTGAAGCATGGTTTTCTCGGTATGCCACTGACCTCTCCCCAAGTCAGTAAGATATCTATAGATATACTACAATTTATTCAACAATTCCACTACTTGGGGCCCCTGGCTGGCTTAGTGAGTAGAACACGTGACTCTTGATCTTAGGGGTCATGAGTTCAAGCCCTACATTGGGTATAGTCATTACTTAAAACAACAGGGGCGCCTGGATGGCCCACTACATTAAGCATCTGACCCCTGACTTCGGCTCACGACATGATCTCAAGAGCCCTGGGATCAGGCCCCATGTCAGACTGTTCACCATAGGCTGCTTGTCCTTCTCCCTCTGCTCCTCCCTCCATTTACTCTCTAAAATAAATAAAATCTTAAAAACACCACGACCAAAAACAAACACCAACTAAACATTAACTGCTAAATTTTTTGTTTCAAGGTGGCTTACATTTTATTTGCTTTCTCTGGAGTTTCAAATTCTTTCCACAAACTATCAACCTCTTGAAGTTTCTTCTCATTCAAAACCTGTAACAAATATTTAAATAATTTTATTTAAGTGGCATAGCTTAGGCATACATTTAACTACACACTTCAAGTACAATTGCATATGTAAAATGAGAGTGGTGGAAGCTGTTTTTGTCATTGAGATAACAAATCAGTTTTCTTACCATACAGTTTTGGTCAAATTAGTAGCTCAAGAAGTCCATTTAATAACTGGATGGATTTTTTTTTTAAAGATTTTATTTACTGGGCAGCCCTGGTGGCTCAGCGGTTTAGCGCTGCCTTCAGCCCAGGGCCTAATCCTGGAGATCCGGATCGAGTCCCACATCAGGCTCCCTGCATGGAGTCTGCTTCTCCCTCTGCCTATGTCTCTGCTTTTCCTCTCTCTCTCTCTCTCTGTCTCTCATGAATAAATAAAATAAAATGCTTAAAAAAAAAAAAAAAAGATTTTATTTTTTTTTTTATGAGAGAGAGAGAGAGAGAGAGAGAGGCAGAGATACAGGCAGAGAGAGAAGCAGGCTCCATGCAGGGAGCCCAATGTGGGACTCGATCCGGGGACTCCGGGGTCTCCAGGATCACGCCTTGAGCCAAAGGCAGAGGCAACAAGCCACTGGGGCGTCCCTGGATGGAATTAAGTTGAAGTCTTTGTTGAAAACTTCCTACTTTGAAGGAGATACTAACCCCTTCACAAAGCATATATTTATTAAACATCAAAAGACTTTATTTGCCTATTTTCAAGAATAAGGAATAAGTTTTATTTACTGATACAATTATCCTAAGGTGGATGTATTATGGATTCTAAAACCAAGATACCATCAATTTTAAGACATATCCTGTTAAAACTTATCATGCAAAGAAAAAAAGGGGGGGGGGCTCTTTAAATCCATGAAACAGGGGCAGCCCAGGTGGCTCAGCTGTTTAGCGCTGCCTTCAGCCCAGGGCGCGATGCTGGAGACCCGGGATCGAGTCCCACGTCGGGCTCCCTGCATGGAGCCTGCTTCTCCCTCTGCCTATGTCTCTGCTTCTCTCTGTGTGTCTCATGAATAAATAAATAAAATCTTAAAAAAAAATCCATTAAACAGTCCACATTTAGGTAATATATATTCTTCAAGGCTTTTTGACAGTCTTAACATTTTATTTATGCATACTTTTAGGAATCACACTATACCATTTAGCATAACATGGACTCAATTCTAGGTCTTAACAACCTAGAATTGCATTGTATGAATATACCATCATTTTATGCCCTTATAGACGTTTAGGGTTTTTCTACTCTAAACATCTTTCCTTATTCTCCTTCAAAATCAGATGTGTATGTATATATGTTATATTTCTTTTTTTTTTTTTTTTTAAATTTATTTATTCATGATAGTCACACGGAGAGAAAGAGAGAGGCAGAGACACAGGCAGAGGGAGAAGCAGGCTCCAAGCACCGGGAGCCCGATGTGGGATTCGATCCCAGGTCTCCAGGATCGCGCCCTGGGCCAAAGGCAGGCGCCAAACCGCTGCGCCACCCAGGGATCCCTATATGTTATATTTCTATAGGACATAACTTACTGGAAGTAGAGTTAATTGATCACATAGGAAATGCATTACTTTACACGAGACATGCTAACAATTTGCCTTCAAGAGAGCCTGTTAGTTTCACCTAAATAGTCAATAAAACTTATTTCCCTATACTTTCTTCAATACTCAGTGTAGTAGGTCAAGTGCCCAAGTATAACATAGGGTAGAATCAAGCCTAAAATGCATTTCCCTCATTTTTAACATCCTTGAACTTGAGATGCCTTACAATTGATTTAATTAACGTGTAAAATAACAGTCTATTACATTTAGTGAAATAAAGTGCATACAAATATTATGTATGTCTTCTTATGGGGGGAAAGACCCAGCTGGTAATTTTAAAACTATACTAATAAACATTTCATCAAATCCGTATCATCACAATATTTACACAGTACAATTTATTGCCCAGTTACACTCAGATATGTATTTTTGTGGTAAAACATAATACAACACTGCAAATTGCACTTAATTTTTGTCAGACAAGTGTAGCAAGATGATTTTTAGGATTTTTTGTGTTTAAATTTAATCACACAGCTGAATTGATATATTTACAGAACTTGAAAACTTGGTCAAAATAAACAACTGAAAAACTTACAAACCAAAGTAAGAGCTGTAAATGATCCCAAAGCACAGTGTTTTATACTAAAAAACTATAAGCTGGGGACACCTGGGTGGCTCAGTGGTTGAGCATCTGCCTTTGGCTCAGGGCGTGATCCCAGGGTTTCAGGATCGAGTCCCACATCGGGCTCCTTGCAGGGAGCCTGCTTCTCCCTCTGCCTGTGTCTGTGTCTGTCTCTGTCTCTCCTCTCTCTGTGTTTCTCATGAATGAATGAATGAATGAATTCTTAAAAAAAAAACGGGGCAGCCCGGGGTGGCTCAGTGGTTTAGTACTGCCTTCAGCCCAGGGCCTGATCCTGTGGACCCAGGATGGAGTCCCACGTCAGGCTCCCTGCATGGAGCCTGCTTCTCCCTCTGCCTCTCTTTCTGTGTCTCTCATGAATGAATATATAAATAAAATCTTTATAAACAACAACAACAACAAAAAACAACACTACAAGCTGAGGCACCTGGCTGGCTCAGTTGATAGGAGTATGAGACTCGATCTCGGGGCTGTAAATTCAAGCTCCATGTTGGGTGTGGAGTTTACTAAAAAAATCTTTACACACCTACAAAAAATTACAAGCCTCTAACAGTTTATTCTGCCTATTATAAGAACTTTAGGATTAGAAGATATTCCAATAAATCTCATAAATGCACTGAAACATTAATTCAGGTATTTTCTGATAAAGGAGGTTTATAAAATAGTCCTGACTTTTGGAAATAGTTTGTTCAGATAATGTGACTAGCCATACCCAAAGTTCAGGAACTATTGAGAGGATATGTATCAAACAGAGGACATGACTCATGAGTAAAATTTACATTTTTTCCTGGTAGAAAAGCAAGTATATTTGAAGATAACATTTGGGTTACAATCGGTATATTCAAGAAATATTATCAACATTTTTAAAGTAACAAAGGAAATATGATGAAAACATTCATGACCACTCAAAGGTACTCCAAAGACTGTTATGGCAAATAAAACCCTGCTATTCTATGTTCCCAATTGTGCTGTCACATATTGAAGAGAACATTACTAATTAAGATAGTCTGAATAAAATAAAATTAGAAATAACTTCTATATTTCCTTAAAAATACACCTTAAATTTTAGGCATTATTTTCACACAGAGAAATCTAAAAACATTTGTATGAAGTCCATCTCAAGTTTTACCATTTTAGATCAAGATGGAATTATTTCCACTTCCAAATAGAGAGGATAGAGTTATTGCCATTAAAATCTTTACCAGGGGGATCCCTGGGTGGCGCAGAGGTTTAGCGCCTGCCTTTGGCCCAGGGCGCGATCCTGGGGACCCGGGATCAAATCACACGTCCGGCTCCCGGTGCGTGGAGCCTGCTTCTCCCTCTGCCTATGTCTCTGCCTCTCTCTCTCTCTTTCTGTGTGTGACTATCATAAATAAATAAAAATTAAAAAAAATAAAATAAAATCTTTACCAGGGATCCCTGGGTGGCACAGTTTAGCACCTGCCTTTGGCCCAGGGCGCCATCCTGGAGACCCGGGATCGAATCCCACATCGGGCTCCCGGTGCATGGAGCCTGCTTCTCCCTCTGCCTGTGTCTCTGCCTCTCTCTGTGACTATCATAAATAAATAAATAAATAAATAAATAAATAAATAAATAAATAAATAAATAAATAAATAAATTTAAAAAGATAAAAATAAAATCTTTACCATTATGGTATGCTAGTTTTAAAGACTTTATTTATTTCTTCATGAGAGACACAGAGAGAGAGAGGCAGAGACACAGGCAGAGTGAGAGGCAGGCTCCTGCAGAGAGCTCAATGTGACACTCAATCCCAGGACTCCAGGACCACACCCTGGACCGAAGGCAGCCGCTCAACTGCTGAGCCACCTGGCGTCCTTTAAATCTCTTTTAAAATGAAAGATTTTGGGATTCCTGGGTGGCGCAGCGGTTTTAGCGCCTGCCTTTGGCCTAGGGCGCGATCCTGGAGACCCGGGATCAAACCCCACATCGGGCTCCCGGTGCATGGAGCCTGCTTCTCCCTCTGCCTGTGTCTCTGCCTCTCTCTGTGTGTGTGTGACTATCATAAATAAATTTAAAAAATTAAAAAATAAATAAATAAAATGAAAGATTTTTGCAGCAAACTGTCAAGACCTTCGTAAAGCCAACCGTTTTACATCTGACCACATCAAAAAGGCAGCTGCCACCGTAGCTACCTCAACCGACCTCTGAACATAATAATCAACTAGTACCATGAGCTGACCCTGAACAGACCCAGGCCCAATTTCACCTGTGCAACTGAAGACTGCATTAATTTTCTATCACCTTTGTTCTTGTTCTATCTCGTTTGTTGTGTTAAAGGGTCTTGTGCTTAGCTCTCTGTGATGTGTAAGAAGCAAAGTTAAACAGGTAGTGAAATGTCAGTTTGGAATCCTGCGTTACAATTATATTAACCTTGCTTTGAAACAGAATAAAGCTGACATTGTGGGGGGATAAAAGCTGACATTGTGGAAAGACACAAGTTGTGTGTGCACCTTCTTAGCATGCTCACGACACCTACTTATTATGCAGAATTTGCTTCAAAACAATGTGGGAAGGGGAGTGGGAGAGAGATGGCCCACAATATGGGCCTGCTGAAGTTGAATGATGGTGTACATGGAGGTTCTTTATAATCTTCCACTTGTCTTTGAAATTTTTTACATTAAAGAGTAAAACACTAACATAAATGCATCCCACGACATGCCTGATAGTCCTAGAATATTCTCCTTTATTCCAGACAGGCATGAAATTTATAAACAAGAAAGTGCACACTACATCAAAAGTGACTGTCCTGGGGAAGTTGGGTGGCTCAGTGGTTGAGCATCTGCCTTCAGCTCAGGTTGTTATCCCGGACTCGGGGATTGAGTGGCGCCTCAGGCTCAGGGGGTGGGGGTGGGGGGCTGCCTTCTCCCTCTGCCTCTCTGTCTCTCATGAGTAAATAAAATCTTTAAAAAACAAAGACAGAAGTGACTGTCCCTAATTTTCACTTGGTTACTTTGAGATTCTCTGTTTTATTTAAGCATTCCACGCTACCTTTTTTTAGTTTTACTCCACAAACAAAATGGGTAAATACTGTTTCATGAAACTTGTGAGTTGTTTTACAGGATGATTTTCAATAGTTTCAAATGTGAATTATTTTTTTTTTAATATTTTATTTATTTTATTTATTCATGAGAGACACGGAGAGAGAGGCAGAGACACAGGCAGAGGGAGTCCCTGATATGGGACTCGATCCAGGACCCTGGGATCACCCCCTAAACCAGAGCCACCCAGGTGTCCCTCAAATGTGAATTATTCAAAAAGGAACAAATTGATACACACAATGTAGGTTAGCTTCAAAAGCATGCCAAGTGAAAAAAGCCAGACACAAAAAAATGTATTACTCCATTTACATGAAATTTCTAGAAATGACAAAATAATACAGACAGTGGCTGCCTATATAACTGGGTCTGACTAACCTGCAAATAGCCAAAAGGTAACTTTTGAAGGTATTCTAAAACTGGATTGCAACTTGCACAGTTGTATAAATTTTACTAAAATGTATCAAACTGTATTTACAATAGGTGAGTTATACAGTATGTAAGATACCCAATAAATGAAGCTGGAAAAACATACTGCTCAGTAATCAATATAGAAACTCTGGTATACACAAAAAAAATCTCTTCCTCCAGGCCCTAAGGAAATGAACACAACACTACACTGCGCAGCTGCACTACACACTGTAACTATTAAAATTTAAATGAATTAAAACTAAGAATTCGTTTCCAGAGCTTTACCAACCAAATTTCAAATGCTAAATAGTTGTACGTGGGTAGTGGCAATCATATTGGGTAGCACAGCTACAGAAGGCCTGGGATAAGTAATAAAAGACATGCCTTTAGTCTTACTATGTATGCCACATGACACAAGGCACACAGGTTGAGTTTTTACAATATTCTAAAAATGGAAATAGTTCCTTTAGTATTGTCTTTGGATTCATATATAACCTTGTTAACATTCAATAATTCTTTTACAGGGATCCCTGGGTGGCGCAGCGGTTTGGCGCCTGCCTTTGGCCCAGGGCGCGATCCTGGAGACCCGGGATCAAATCCCACGTCGGGCTCCCGGTGCATGGAGCCTGCTTCTCCCTCTGCCTATGTCTCTGCCTCTCTCTCTCTCTGTCTGTGTGACTATCATAAATAAATAAAAATTTAAAAAAAAATAAAGTGTACAACTTACTTTTTAGTATATTTTCACAATTGTGCAACCACTACCAATTCCAGAACATACTCTATGTCTACTTTACTAACAATAATGGCTATGAATTGAAATATTTGGAACTGAATCATTATTTCCATATATTTAGTCCTTTAGTTACTTCTCCATTATGCTACATAAACCATAAACCACAATTTAATAATGTGAACAGTAATTTGCAAATGAATAGCGTTAAAAAACCGACAGAATACCTGACTTATTTTTATGGAGAATACTCTTCATTAAAAGAAATAAGTAATTCATCAAGAGAAATGAATATTTTATGACCTAGGCCTAGAAACCAGACAACTGCTAAGCCAATTCCCTCCCACCATCAGAGGCAACCAGTGGACTGTGCAGTTGCGCCTCCCTCTTAGTGCAGAGCAGTATACCTAACATCTATTTACCTGAAATTCAACCATATACAGTAATTCAAAATATGATAGACCATGTTAGCTAAGAAAATTTGGGGGCATGTGCAAAATTCTACTTAACAATTTAGAAAAAGATGGGACACCTGGGTGGCTCAGAGGTTGAGCTGCTGCCTCCGGCTCCGGGTATGGTCCTGGAGATCCAGGATTGAGCCCCATATTGGGCTCCCTGCACGGAGCCTGCTTCTCCCTCTGCCTGTGTCTCTGCCTCTCATGAATAAATAAATAAAATCTTTAAAAGTAAAACAGACACACTCCGAAGATCTAAAGCCTTTTACAGTCCCTTAAAATTTCTACTACTCCCCAATTGCAGACAACCCCAATGAGAAAAAAATAAGCAAAACCAGCTTTTGGCTTTTATGACTTTATCACTTAATATTAACATTAACAAGTGCAAATGGAACTGTATTTTCAATGTCTGAAAAAAAATCTAAAAAAAAAAAGGTCAAAAGCTCCTCGAAATCAACACTTTGGAATGCTGATTCCAGATTTTCTGCACTCATGGCACATACATAACCGTACTATACACGTTACCCAGCATTTTTACCCTAATATCAGCACATATACGAAAATTCTGGGTTTTGTTCCTACATTTGTAGAGGTCAGAAGACTGCATGGCATGGATAGCATTCAGTTTACCTCAACTTTGGAACATCTCAAGAAAGTCCCATTGTTTAACCAGCTCCGTGCTGATAATCTTTAAATTTCAGATTTTCCCTATTAAGACAAATCTCAAACTGATGACCACAGGCATAGATTTCTCCCTTAGGTCTTAAACTTAAAATGAGGAGGGCACTTCCACATCTCACAGACGCTCCACGTTTCACAGCAACATTGGACCTTTTCAGTATCTGCTCCCCCAACCCCCGCCCGGAAAAAAACAAGACAAAACAAAACAAAACAAAACAAAAAAACACTCCCGTTTTTCTTCTCTTCTCCACCATCGCGTACCCACTTAATCCCAAACCCACAGTCTTCATCGGCCCAATGCCACCAGTTCTACCTTCTAAATTTCCCCTGGCATTTGCTTCTCGACATACTAACCTGAATCCAAGCACTTTCATCTTACCTAGATTAAGGCAAAAAACATACCTGGTTCCTTTCTGGCTTCTTGTAACATATATTCTCCACGCGGGAAAGCAACTTCATTAAAAGACTTTAGATCAGGTCGTTCCTCTCCTTAAAACCTTTCAATCGGTTCTTAAAACCACTCAGAATAAACCTCAAGTTCCTTACCTTTACCTGTGAAATCGGTAAGACCCCTGCCCTCCTCTCTCGCCGGCCGAATCCTCTCAACAGAACCTGGCGCGGCCACGTGTTCACCGGAACACGCGTCTCCCAGGCCCACAGCCTTCCCCTGACTTTAGAGCAGGGGGACACAAACGGCTCCCGCAGGATCCCGAGCACTGTCGCCCTCCCCTTACGTCTCTCCCCGTCCTCGCCTGCCCAACACCAGCCTCGCCTCTCCAACGGTTCAATCTGCAACTTACCTTAAAGATGGCGTAGCCCACGGACGTCTCAAACAGCACCAGCATGCTGAGGCCGGGTCAGGGCACTGCGCGGCCCGCCGCGTGCTCTTACACCCGTGAAAAGAAACCAAACTTGCGGCCCCCAAAGGCCTGCAAGGCCGCAGCAGGCCAGGCACAAACGCGCGCGCCTGCTCGCAGAACCGGACCACGTTGCCTGACCGTTCCAACCGACTGTGTGTAGAATGTTTCAACGCGCTTCTCCTTCTCCAAGGCTCCTGGGATCTGACGTCACTTCCGACAGGCAGCATGCCGTCGCTTCCGGTATGTTCCCGCCAACCGGGTGGCTGATGGGAGGGGGAGAGGGGAGGGGAAAAAAAAGAGCGAGAAAGAGAAAGAAAGTGTCGCGAGATTTCTTTGGACTAAAGCGAGATTTTAAGCGGTGAGCTGCGCTGAAACCCAATAGGGAAGAAGGTCGCTTTTTACTATTTTTGAAGTTCCTATAGGTGATATATTTTATCTTGAGAGAAATGCGGAGCCGTCTCCGTCCGTTTGCCCCAGGCGTCTGGAATTGGGAAATGCCAGCCGCTTAACACCTGGAGAGCGCTGCCTTGAAGCGAGGCTCTCGGGCGGCCGCGGGACCGTCCCGGTCTACGCGAGCACGCCCGGCCGAACTGATTCTTAGCACAGGTGTCTTTCACGTATATGCAGACCTCTCCCGTTTTGTTTTGTTTTGTTTTTTTAAGATTTTATTTATTTATTCATGAGACACAGAGAGGCAGAGACATAGGCAGAGGAGCAGGCTCGGTGCAGGGAGCCCGACGCGGGACTCGACCCCCGGGTCTCCGGGGTCACGCCCTGGGCTAAACCTCTGGGCCACCCGGGCTGCCCAGACCTCTCCCGTTTTTTGTTACAGTGATTCCAGGGTATAGGCATTTAGACTTAGCGGAAGTTGCTTTTCTGGGACCTTTCAGTTTGAGTGACGGATTTAAAAACCTCTGTTAGTCCACAAGTCTGACTTTTTTTAGGAGTGAAATTTCCTTCCTCACGTTCCAGGCCTTATATGCCGATGGCTGTAAACATTAGGTTGCAATTTGCGGAAAGTTTTGGAACACTAAGTAACTTGATTTTTTCTTTTTTTTTTTCCTCCTCCAAACGGCTCTGCAACCTAGAATCAAGAGGAATGAAAATCCTGGACTGAATAGCAGAAAAGATGAGGGGGGAGGGGAATCAAGGGATTGGGGAATCTAGGGTACAGACACGAGCATGGTTGACTATACCCATAAGATTCAGTGTGGTCAGGGAGGCAAGAGAAACCAAAATGGGGCAGCCCGGGTGGCTCAGCCGTTTAGCGCCGCCTTCAGCCCAGGGCGCGATCCTGGAGACCGAGGATCGGGTCCCACATCGGGCTCCCTGCATGGAGCCTGCTTCTCTCTCTCTCTCTCTCTCTCTCTCTCTCTCTCTCTCTCGTCTCTCATGAATGAATAAATAGAAATCTTAAAAAAAAAAAAAAAAGAAACCAAAATGGCTTGATTGGGAAAGGAAGAGTGGGTGAAGTAGAAGCACTGGGTCTGTTAGTGGTATTATATCATTTCATAATATATATCTTTTTTTGGATCTAGTTTTATTTTTTAATTTTATTTTTTTTTAAATAATCTCTACATCCAAGGTGGGGCTCAAGCCTACAACTCCAGAATCAAAAGTCACATGTTAAATCCACTGAGCCAGGCAGGTGCCTCTGTCTAGTTTTCTTAACTGAAGTGCCATCTGCTAGAAAGTGCATTCTGTATCTTACACTTAATTGTATCTGTATAGGGCATCATGTGCTGATCATGAAATAGGATCTCATTAAATTTTTTTAAAGACTTAATTTATTTTGAGAGAATGGGAGTGCATGTACACTCTTGTGTGCAGGGAGAGAGAGAGGCAGAGAGAGAAAGAGTCTCAAGCAGGAGGCACAGAGCCCTGGAGTCTGATGTGGTGGAGCTCTCAGGAACCTGAGATCATGACCTGAGCCAAAATCAAGAGTTGGGTGCTTAACCAACTGAGCCACCCAGGTGCCCCTCATTAAGTAATTCTTAACAATGTAATGAATGAATGTTTGCAGGAAGTAAAATTATTTTCCCTGCATGTAAAGCCTCCATGCTTTACTCAAAGAGAAACGAAACCACTTATTCAATGAGAAACCTCTTTACTGTGGCTTCTCCAAGAAGTTGTCTTTGCACATTGCCATTTATATAATCAGCTCAGTGATGCATTAGTCAGGGGTTCAGAGATGACTCTGGATTTGGATCTTGTCCAAATACAGTAATTGTCTGAAAATTCCCTGTTGCAAGAGAAAAATAAGAAATTCAATACTTCATTAAACAAAGTACTAGGTCAAGGGGAGATAGTACAAAGAAGTATGAGGAGGAGACTATGGTAGAGTATAGATAACCCAGAAGAAGGGTTTATAACTTTAGTAGTGACTTAACATGGTGGAATGACAAAGAAACATCGTTATTTTGTTCTCTCCCCACCCTCTAGCCCCATGCCTGACCTAGCTAGAATATAAGCTCCATGGAAGTTCACTGCTGGAGGCCCAGTACCAAGCTAGTATCTGGCACGTTATGTAGGGATTCCATAAATATGAATAGTGATGAGTAAATGAACGATTTGAATGAATAATGGAATTAAATTATTTGAGGGTGCTAATGGAGGCTCCTTGTACTTTTTGGGACCAACTGATATTAGGAAAGGTATCCTTGTGTTCAGAGATCCCCATGTGCCTGTAATAAACAGATGGAAATGTTTTGGATCTTTCATGTCGTTCAAGTAGTGAACATCTTTTATGTAGTCAACAAATATGAGTGTTTACTCTGTCAGGCATTTTTTTTAATTTTTAAAAATTTTTATTTAGGGACACCTGGGTGGCTCAGTGGTTGAGCATCTGCCTTTGGCTCAGGATGTGATCCTAGGGTTCCAGGATCGAGTCCCACATTTGGCTCCTGCATGGAGCCTGCTTCTCCTTCCTCTGCCTGTGTCTCTGCCCCTCTCTGTGTCTCTCATGAATAAATAGATATAATCTTTAAAAAATAAAAATATTTAACTTATTTATTTGAGAGAGAGCAGAGAGCACAAGCAGGAAGTAGGGGGGAGAAGGGCAGAGGGAGAAGCAGATTACCCACTGAGTGGGGAGCCCAGTGCAGAGCTCAATCCCAAGACCCCTTGATCGTGACCTGAACCAAAGGTAGACGCTTAACCGACTGAGCCACCCAGGCACCCCTCTGTCAGGCATTCTTACAGGCACTAAGGACATACCGATGAACAAAACATGGAAAAACCTCCATACTTCATTTTTTTAATCTCCATACTTCATTGAACTTATATTCTAATAAGGGGAAATAAAATAAATACCCAGTATATTAGAGAGTACTCAATGCTACAGAGAAAAATAAAGCAGAATAGGAGAATAAGAAATTCCTGGTTGGTCAAGAAAGGCCTCATTGAGGTGACATTTGAGTAAGCGACTTCAGGTAGCCAGCTCTCATGATATCTAGAGGAAAGGTATTTCAGGCAAAGAGAACAGTTTACTCAAAGATACCAAAGCAGGATTGTGCCTGGTATGTTCTCAGAGCAGTATGACTAATATGACCAGTATGGCAGTATTGGAGTGACTAATAAATAACCCCATTTAAAATTAAGGTTTTTATCGATGTAACAATATTTGTTTTCAGTGCTCATCATACGATGTAATTATCACAACAAACTTAGGCAATAGGTACTCTTATTATTACTTTAATTTGCCTTTTCAAAGAAGTTAAGCCAAGATCACACAACCTCCTTTATGGATTCCTTTAGGAATCCCCAGAGGATGAGCCATAGAGATTGTCTCTATCGCAGAATTGCTGAGCTGCCACCTGTCGCTCTGCATTCTCTTGCTCTGGTGTCTGCTAGTGGTGCCCTCTTTCTGTTGTTGACTGCTGCCCCTTAATGAACACAGGTCCTGCCCATACCACTGCCCATTTTCTGTATGACACCACCTTCAGGGATTCTTGTTCTTCTCCACGTAGTAGGCAAGCAGCTTTTGTGCTTCTTAACCTGTTCTTTTGGGAGACGTTTTTCTTTTTGACAAAGTCCTCTCCTTCCAGAGACTGTGGGTACTTGGAGGAAAGAGAGGCAGTTAGGACATGGGTTGGAAACAGGCTGACATCTCAGCCATATTTTCTAAACAACCATGCTTTCCTACTCAGTCTGGCTCATGCAACTGTATACAGGATGATTTCCTTTCATGATCCTATTGTTGCTCTCTCCAGTCTGGCATTTTCTGAGGACTTCTTGCCATCAGATGAGTACCTTAGGACTGTACCTGAAGGAAAATCTTTTCTTTTTTTTAAGATTTTATATATTTATTCATGAGAGACACACACAGAGAGAGGCAGAGACATAGGCAGAGGGAGAAGCAGATTCCCTGCGGGGAGCCCGATGTAGGATTTGATCCCAGGACCCCAGTGTCGTACCCTGAGCCGAAGGCAGATGCTCAACCACTGAACCACCCAACCATCCCAATATTTTCTTTCTTTTATATATTTTATTTTTGAACGCCTGGGTGGCTCAGTGGTTTAGCATCTGCCTTCGACTCAGGGCGTGATCCTGGAGACCTGAGATCCAGTCCCACATTGGGCTCCCCGCAGGGAATCTGCTTCTCCCTCTGCCTATGTTTCTGCCTCTCTGTGTGTGTGTCTCCCATGAATAAATAAATAAAATCTTTTAAAAATATTTTTTTATTTTTAAGTAATCTCTACACTGAAAGTGGGGCTTGAACTCACCACCCCGAAATTAGGAGTCACATGCTGTAGTCACCTGCTGTACTGACTGAACCAGCCAGGTGCCCCAAGTGAAAATCTTTTTTTTTTTTAAGATTTTATTTATTTGACAGAGAGAGGGAGAGAGAACAAGCAGGCGGAGCTGTGGAGAGAGAGGGAGAAGTAGGCTCAACTGAGCAAGGAGCCTAACATGGGACTCAAACCTAAGACCCTGGGATCATGACCTGAGCTGAAGGCAGACATTTAACTGACTGAGCCACCCAGGTACTCCCTGAATGAAAATCTTAATGTCTTTCCCTTATTTGCCCTGTGTACTGTAGACCCAATATAAATCAAGAAGAGCATATATTTCTATTAGTTCCTATTTTATTATTATTATTATTTTCTAAGGACTTTATTTATTTTTTCATGAAAGACACACAGAGAGAGAGGCAGAGATACAAGCAGAGGGAGAAGCAGGCTCCACGCAGGGAGCCCGATGCAGAACTCGATCACCGGTCTCCAAAATCATGCCCTGAGCTAAAGACAGACACTCAACCACTAGCCACCCAGGCATCCCAGTTCCTGACTATTTTAGTTAAAAAGTTTCTTGAACATTGAGACAAAGCAGTTTGAATAGCTCCAGAGAGGGTAGCCTACCTAGAGAACATAGAGGTGATCTGTATTCTGGGGAGCTGTGTCACCTAACTACAAAATAGCCCCCAAAGTCTCATCTCTGACCAGTTAAATTACAGCTACACTCTTTCATCGTGTTCTTTTTTTTAAAAGATTTTATTTATTTAGGAGACACACACGCAGAGAGAGAGAGAGAGAGAGAGAGAGAGAGGCAGAGGGAGAAGCAGGCTCCATGCAAGGAGCCTGATGTGGGACTTGATCCTGGATCTCCAGGATCATGCCCTGGGATGAAGGTGGCGCTAAACTGCTGAGCCACCCAGGCTGCCCATCTTTCATCATTTTCTTGTGAGCTTGAGCAAAAATCAATTTCTTCTAAACTAATCAACTCTGGATTCATGGTCAAAATCGAGTTTCTTACTTGTAAAGCTAAGGTCCAGACCCTGAACTATATCATGGTATGGGCCTGAATAGACTTAGCTGACCTCTATTTTTAACATTAACACCTCCACTCTAACTTCACCTTTCCTTGTCCACATGGAGCGTAATATAGCTTTTTCAAAAATAAGGTTTATGCATGTTTAAAAATTATAAAATACTAAAGGATAACTCATTGATTTATGTCTACTATGTACTAGACCCTATACTTTGTTCTGGTCAAAGACACATAATAATACATAATCCCTGCCCTCGAGCTGCTATTGATTGATGGGGAAAGCAGACAAGTACAACACAATTACGATACAGTAGAAATAAGCAGGAGTCCGAATCTCAGCTTTGCCTCTTACAACTTAATAGATCTTGTAAATGATTTAACTTCTTGGCACTTTTCTTGTGTGTAATATAGGAGTAACATCTACCTCACAGAGTTATTGTGACTAATAAGCAAGATAATACCTTTGTTTGACATTATTCAAGTGCTTAGTAAATGGCAATGATTACTACATAATTAATTGAATTAAGACAAAAATTCAAGTGGACCAAAGGGAGACATCAAGAAGGAAATTAAAGGAACAGGAACAAAATTGACACAGCTTGCTTCCACTAAAGGTAACCATACATTTCACATCCTATACATAGGGAAAAAAATATACACACACACCATATTGTGCTGGAAGAAAACAAAAACAAAACACAACAAAACCAGGTTTTAGTTCTAGATCCCTAATTAAATGAAATCTTGAGACTTCATGTAAATTACACTCTCAAACAAAAACAACTCTATGCCTGCCTTTTGCTATGGTAATACCTGCAGACAGGGGGGAAACTTTACAGATAAGATATTCATGTAAGAAAACTGCTATTTTTCCTTAAAGAACCTTGGTAACCAAATTAAGTGAATATTTTCCTTTTAATACATATTTTGTTCATTTGTTTTGATTTGTGATATGCAAGTCTTTTAAATATTGGCCCCTTTAATAACGTTCTTAGCAAGCTAATTTTTTTCTAAATGACTTTCTTTTAGACTTCTTCTGGCATTCCTAGCAATGCCACTGAGAAGTCCAGGTAGATTTTATTTATTTTTTATTTTTATTTTTAAGAAATATTTTATTATTTGACACCAAGAGAGATAGCACAAGCAAGGGGAGCAGCAGAGGGAGAGGAAGAAGCAGACTCCCCCTCACTGAGCAGGGATTCCAATATGGGGCTTGATCTCAGGACCCCAGATCATGCCCTGAGCCAATGGCAGATGCTTAACCAACTGAACCACCCAGGTGCCCTCACGTAGATTTTACCTATTAGATCTGAGTTGACTGCATTGCCAGGAAAGGGTACCATGTGGGCTATTTTTACCTAGATGTAATCTTCTTGACTCCTGAGTTCACTTTCATGTGGCAATAGCACTTTACTCAAAGTCTTTTCTTGTGTTTCTGGTCCTATGTTTCTATCTAATTAATGACCAGGTCTGGATATAATTCTGGTTTTGATTTGTGTACGATTGCTGGTGGCAGAAACATGGAGTATGGTATTTATTTATTTGTTTGTTTATGATATGATCATTTATTTGTTCTATGCCAGAAGGCAGACAGACATGGGGAGTCTGGTCACAGTTGGGTAGCAGGAGTAGGAGTGTCTGTCTTTTTTTTATTTTATTTTTATTTTTGAGGTATAATTAACATACATGAGTTTCTGGTGTGTGTGTGTGTGTGTGTGTGTGTTTGTGTGTTTGGTTATTTGTTGGTTTGTCTTTCTGTTTGTTTGTTCTGTCTGTGGGTCATTATGAGTTTAAAAATATTTTATGTGTCTGTGAATAGAAAACATCTCTTTGAGACCTGGAACAGCTATAACAAGCTGCTGAGTTTTATATTTTGTGTTTCCTTCCTTTCAGCCCTTAGCTGGATTAGAAAACTGTGGCTACCAGTTTTCTGTTTGTATATAAATGAAGAAAACCTTTTGCTTCCGTGTAAAAGAAAGGCAAGGAGCCTTTGTAAATGGTTCATTTATATTTCTGTATCTGTGACTACCCACGTCTTTTTGAAAACTAAAGATTAATTTATCATAAAAATCTGTCATTGGGGGCACCTGGGTGGCTCAGATGGTTGAGCTTCTGCCTTTGGCTCAGGTTCTGATTTCCAGGTCCTGGGATCAAGCCCTAGGTCAGGTTCCTAGCTCAGCGGGGAGCCTGCTTCTCACTGTCCTCTGCCGCTTGTGCTCTCTCTCTCAGATGAATAAATAAAAAATCTTTAAAAACGTAAAAAATCTGTCATTTGTATGCAATCAGAAAGATTACTATCAAAGGGAAGAAAATGAATACAATGAAAGAAAAAATTGAAAGTCTTTTCAAAGATCTATGGGAAATAATTTGACTTTATTCAAAGAGAGGTCTGGCCTTTGCCCTTGGCTTCTGGGAAGTAATATCTGTCACACTGTTTTTGTTTAGGTTGGGAATTGGCCATGTGACCAACCATGTGACTAACCTGGAGACTGAGTTCAACCCAAAGGGCAATCAATCAATCAATTATGCCTATGTGATGAAACTTTAATAAAAATTCTGGACCTTGGAATGCCTGGGTGGCTCAATGGTTGAGCACCTGCCTTCAGCTGGGTGTAATCCTGGAGTCCCAGGATCAAGTCCCACATCGGGCTCCTTGCATGGAGCCTTTTTCTCCCTCTGCCTGTGTCTCTGCCTCTCTCTCTGTGTCTCCCATGAATAAATAAATAAAATCTTAAAAAAAAAAACAAACTCTGGACCTAGAATCTTAGGTGAACCTCCCTGGTTGGTAGTACTCCATGAATATTGTTGAACACCACCATTGCTGGAATAGTAACAACATCCTAACTCTATGGGAGAGGGCATTGGAAGTTTTGTGTTTGGAGCTCTTCTAGATTTTGCCTTACATATTCTTTTATTGGCTGATTTTGATATTTATCATTTCCCTGTAATAAATAGAAACTGTGAGGGACCCCTGGCTGGTTCAGTCAGTGGAGTGTGCTACTCTTAATTTTGGGGTTGTGAGTTTGAGCCCCACTTTGGGTGTGGAGATTAATTAAAGATAACTCTTTAAAAATTGTAATAATGAGGAGCACCTGGGTGGCTCAGTGGTTGAGCATCTGCCTTTGGCTCAGGTTGTGATCCTGGGGTCCTGGGATCGAGTTCAGCATTAGGCTCCCTGCATGGAGCCTGCTTCTCCCTCTGCCTGTGTTTCTGACTCTCTCTTTCTCTCTGTGTCTCTCATAAATAAATAAATAAAATCTTTTAAAAATTTGTTATGAGTATAACAACCTTCAATAAATTCTGTGGATTCTTCTAGTGCATTATCAAACTTGAGAGTGGTTTTGAGAACCCCTTAAAATTCACATTTAGTGTCAGAGTAAGGGCAGTCTTTGGAAGACTGTGTGCTCCATAAACATGCTAGTTGGCTCTAAACTTTGCGGTTTGACTAACTTCAGGCATATAGATTCAGGGAAAAGACAAGAGAACTTTAAAATGATTCATTTGGTTTATATAACAGCTATATGAATGAGCCTGAATATATAATAGAATGGAAGCCTAAATAGAATAGGACCTGTTGTTTCTGACTTGTATAGAGCTTCATGATCTCTCAAGAAATCTAAAGGGTTCTGGAAGCATGACTTTTTTCTCTCTCCTTTTCTTAAAGGGAAATAGGAAAGTCTTATGGAACTATGCAAATGAAGTAAGCCAAGTTGGAGAGAAAGCTCTATGTATGAACAAGGTGTTAGTAAATCTTCAAGATGTACCGCTAGATTGGTCCATAATCTGACTGAGCAAGTATTACAAACCACAGTGTGTAATGAGACAGGGAGAGATCCAGTTATAAAATGCTTCAGAAAGTAGCTTGCTCAAGATTTAAATAAGATTCTTCTATTGTGTGAAACATTTTCTGAGTAAACATGCAGGATACTTTTGCTCATTTCCAAGAAAAAAAAAAGATAAATTAGATTATAACTTATCTAAAGTCTAACAGAATTCTTATTTTGATTGGCTTATAAAGATTAATGCTAAAAAAATTGAATGCTTATATGACTTACGTTCTATCTTGTCTGCTCTGATAAATCCTTAAAAAATTAATTTTTCCTCTGATAAATTTTTAAAATACTGTCCTCAGATTTAAACTTCAAATTCAAAATAATAAAATTGTTACACCTAAACTTTATTTGGCATTTCCTAGACAGCAGTGGATGAACCACAAAGAAGTTTACTTTCACCTGGTAAAAGGAAATGATTAATTTTTCAAAAAGATTTATTTAGTGGGGGCAGCCCGGGTGGCTCAGCGGTTTAGTGCTGCCTTCAGCCCAGGGCATGATCCTGGAGACCCAGGATAGAGTCCTATGTTGGGCTCCCTGCATGGAGCCTACTT
Organism: Canis lupus baileyi; assembly: GCF_048164855.1. NCBI lineage: Eukaryota > Metazoa > Chordata > Mammalia > Carnivora > Canidae > Canis > Canis lupus. Next base: position 19,637,021 of record NC_132873.1, read on the forward strand.
CTCCCTCTGCCTGTGTCTCTGCCTCTCTCTCTGTCTCTCTGTCTCTCATAAATAAATAAAATCTTTAATTTTTTTTAATCTTAAAAATTTTTTTAAAAGTAATCTCTACACCCAATGTGGAGCTTGAACTCATAGCCCCAAGATCAAGAGTCGTATGCCCTGGGCACGTGGGTGGCTCCAACCGTTAAGCATATCCCTTTGGCTGAGGTCATGATCCTGGGGTCCTGGGATCAAGCCCCAGGTCAGACTCCTTGTTTAGTGGGGAGTCTGCTTCTCCCTCCCCTTACTCCTTTTTTTTTTCCTCCCCTTACTCCTGTTCCCTCCCTCTCTCTCTCTTTTTCTCTCTCTCTCAAATAAATAAATAAAATCTTAAAAAAAAAAAAAGTCATATACTCTACCAACTGAGCAAACCAGGTGCCCCGGTGTTCCTTGCCTTTTAAAATGTTTTATATTTTATGTTTTGCCATCTTGGGACCTTATGGAGCCAGGAAGGAACTGCCTCTTCCAGAGTTAGCAAATTCCTAGAGGTAGTAAGGGACTTACCTGGGAACAGGACTTTGATATGCAAACCAACTGATCCTGAGTCCACACCTCCTTTTGTCAGGTTCCTGCAGTTCAGGATACTAACCTTCTGCCCTAAATCACTCCAGGGCTGAGTACTGGGCACCTGGGGACCACACCTATTGCCAAGAGCCCACGGAAATCAAGCTATCCAATCCTAAAACTACTCAACTTGCTTACTCTGCCTCACCCATTCCTTCCTGAGAAAACCAAAAGAAAAGCTTTTGCCTAGGCTTCTCCACCCCCTCCCTCCTTCTCCATCTGCCTCATGGTGGTTGCTGTGTGGTCTTGTGTGACGTGCCGTGCCTCCTGCTTCTAGGGATCCGTGAGTAAAAAAAACTTCTTCCCTTATGACAGTTTCTGTGTCTCCATGTCTTACTGTACCTGATTAAACAAATCCTGAGTACATTTTAAACCAGTCATGCCCTTCCTAAAATAAAACCATATGACATGTTAGCAGAATACTATATAGAATGTAAGCTCAGTAAGAGTAGAGGCTTTATGTGTTTTGCTCACTGCTTAAGGTGGAAAGCAATTGTAAAAACAAACAAACCAACAAACCTATGTGGCATTTACATAGCAAGTGGGTGGTGGGCTGCAAAGAATCTAAAATCTGTCCATGAAAAGGTTAGTCATGAGATGCAGCAGCAACAAAACAGTTGACAAAATTGTTGCCTGGGATTACTTGAGCAGCAGACTATGTGTCTACTGAGTCCTGGAGGAATAGAAAATAGAAACTTAATAGAGGTTATTTTTAACAGTATGTGGCAAGATATTATAAGAAAAAGATGAGATCAGAAAAGAATTCCCTCATGGGTTTGTAAGAAGAAATAGAAGGGAACAGAATCTAGAATTTGGAATCTTGAAGGTAAAAATTCTGACTGCTTCTATACCTCAATAATAAGAAATAAGTTAAGAAAGGCTTTGAGTTGGGGCACCTGGTGGCTCAGTCAGTTGAGAGTCTGACTCTTGATCAGGTCGTGATCTCAGGGTTGTGAGACTGAGCTTTGTGTCAGATTCCACACTGGGCATGGAGCCTGGGATGGAAGCCCACATCGGGCTCACTGCTCTGTAGGGAGTCTTCATCTCCCTCTGCCATGGCCCCTACTCCCACTCATACTCTCTCTCTGTCTCCTCTCAAATAAATAAATAGATACATATTTTTTAAAAAAGATTATCTCCCTCTGCTCCCCATGCATTCTCTCTCTCTCTCTCTAAAAAAAAAAAAAAAAAAGGCTTTGAGCTTTTTCTTTCATCTTCCTTTTCCCCTTTATTTTCTCTTCTTTTTTCTCTCTTTCCCTTCCTGAACTATTCCACCCCAAAATTCTTAGGTGGAGCTGAGAAACTAAGTGTCAACATGGTGTCACCTGGGTTGAGGAGTCAGAGCCTGCCAGGAGTAAGAAGGTGTCCTGTGGAGGGGAGGCCTAGCAATAGGTGTCAGAACTTGGGTGGGGGGAGGAAGACATCCATGCAGATGGTTGCCCAGTACAGGATATTGGAGCTCAAGTGGAGTGAGGGCATCCCTGAGGGGCAGCAGGCTTTTGTGAGACATCAGAACCATCTGAGGTATTGACCACCCCCAGAGAAAGAGACCTTTACCATATTTACCCAGTGGGATCTCAGAATTGCCGTGACACAGTGAGTTCTCTGTGTTCAATTCTTCTTTGTTCTGAATGGGAATGTTTTTCAGTTTTCCTGTCTTTGTTGCATTAGTGATGTGCATGGGTGTGTCTGGGCAGATTGTCTTTTTAGTTCATAGATCACCAGACTATAAAGAGCCATATCTGGGTATGTTGGAGGAAACTGGATATTACTTGGAGAGCTTGGACTTTAAGCTGGATATATTTCCTGGGTGGAATTCTGTGCTGTTCTCTTTGGGGATGGAGAAAGTATTATCTATACAAAGGAAAAATAGTAAACAGGATATTTGGTAACAAAAAGAGCTGACTCTGCCACAGCCTGGCTAGATAGTCACCAATCTCTTCCTTTCATTGAGTCACAAGAAAATGGCATACTCCAGGCTTATTTGCTTGGGGCCATATGTCTGGATTCTGGCCCTTGGGTATGGTGAAGTCATATCCCATTCCTATCCTGCCTTATTATTTCTCTTGATCTCTTAAATGCAGAGAGAATCCAGTCCAGGGCTCTGAGAAGACTAAGGTAAACTGTCACCCATGGATGAAACACATCCCACCACATTTTTATAAATAAAGGCTTATTGGAACATAGCCACACCCATTCATTTGTTTATTATCTATGGCTACTTTCATGCCACAATGGCAGAATGGTGACAGTTTGTCTCACAAAACCTAAAATATTATTGTTGATTGTTTCTTTTGCTGTGCAGAAGATTTTTTTTAAAGTAATTTCTATACCCAATGTATACAACCCCAAGATTAAGAGTCACATATTCTGCTGATTGAGCCAGTCAGGTGCTCCAAGAAGCTTTTATTTTCCAACTAGTCCCAAGTTTACTTTTGCTTTTATTTCCCTTGCCTCAGGAGATAGATCTAGAAAAATGGTGCTATGGCCAATAACAGAGAAATTACTGCCTGTGCTGTCTTCTTTTTTTTTTTTAAAGATTTTATTTATTTATTCATGAGAGACACAGAGAGAGAGAGGCAGAGACACAGGCAGAGGGAGAAGCAGGTCCCATGGGGGGAGCCTGATGCAGGACTCAATCCTGGGACCCCAGGATCACACCCTGGGCCAAAGGCAGGAGCTAAACTGCGGAGCCACCCAGGGATCCCCATGCCTGTGCTGTGTTCTAAAGATCTATTTATTTATTTGAGAGAGAAAGAGAGAGACTGGGGAGAGGGGCAGGAGGTGAGGGAGAGAGAGACTGGGGAGAGGGGCAGGAGGTGAGGGAGAGAATCTCAAGCAGATTCCCCACTGCTTGCAGAGCCTGATGCAGGGCTCCATCTTAGTCTCCAGGCCCTGAGATAATGACCTGAACCAAAATCAAGAGTTGAATGCTTAACTGACTGAGCTACTCAGGTGCCCCTCCCCTCCAGGATTTTTATGGTTTTAGGTCTCGGATTTAGGTCTTTAATCCATTTTGAGTTTATTTTTGTGTTACAGTATAAGAAAGCGGTCCAGTTTCATTCTTTTGCATAGCTGTCCAGTTATCCCAACACCATTTGTTGAAGAGACTTTTTTCCCCATTGCATATTCTTTTTCCTCCTTTGTCAAAGGTTAATTGATCATATAATTGTGGATTTATATCTGGGTTTTCTGTTTTGTTCCATTGATTTATGTATCTATTTTTGTGCCAGTACCATACTATTTTTTTAAATTTTTTTTTATTTATTTATGATAGTCACACAGAGAGAGAGAGGGGCAGAAACACAGGCAGAGGGAGAAGCAGGCTCCACGCACCGGGAGCCTGATGTGGGATTCGATCCCGGGTCTCCAGGATCATGCCCTGGGCCAAAGGCAGGCTCTAAACCGCTGCGCCACCCAGGGATCCCGGTACCATACTATTTTAATCGCTACAGCTTTGTAAGATAACTTGAAGTCTGGAATTGGGATCCCTCTAGTTTTATTTTTTAAATATTTTATTTATTTATTTATGAGAAATACAGAGAGAGAGGAGAGGCAGAGACATAGACTGAGGGAGAAGCGGGCTCCATGCACGGAGCCTGATGTGGGACTCGATCTTGGGACCCCAGGATCACTCCCTGGGCCAAAGGCAGACGCTCTACCACTGAGCCACCCAGGCATCCCTAGTTTTATTTTTTTAAGATTGCTTTGACTATTCAGGGTCTTTTGTGGTTCTATATAAATTTTAGGATTGTTTGTTCTAGTTCTGTGAAAAAATGCTGTTGGCAGATTCATTGTTTTAAAAATTGATGGCATAGGATTCTATTCTAGCCATGTAGCATAATTTATGTATCTGATTCCCCACTGATAGACACAGAATTGTATACAGTTTTTTTAGCTATTACCAGCAATGTTATAGGGAACATCCTTGAACTGTTATGCTGTAAACAATTGTGTCACTATTGGGTAAATTCCTACAATAGGAATGTCATGTCAAATTTACATATGTATAAAATTTTGATAGATATTTTCAATTTGTCCTCTATTAAAACTGTATCGTTTATACTCTCTCCATCCATGAATAAGAGTATTCATCTTCTGGGACGCCTGGGTGGCTCAGCAGTTGAGAAGTCTGCCTTCAGCCAAGGGAGTGGTCCTGGAATCCCAGGATCGAGTCCCATGTTGGGCTCCCTGCATGGAGCCTGCTTCTCCCTCTGCCTGTGTCTCTGCCTCTCTCTTTCTGTGTCTCTCATGAATAAATAAATAACATCTTTTTTAAAAAAAAGAGTATTCATCTTCTAACCCTTGACAATAGTAGGCATTATCTATCATTTTATTCTTTGGACAACAGGTAGATAATGAGACTGTATCTCATTTTTTAAAGATTTTTATTTTAAAGTAATCTCTACACCTAACGTGGGGCTTGAACTTATAACCCTGAGATCAGGAGTCGCATGCTCCACTGACTGAGCCATCCAGGTGACCCTGTTCTCATTTTAATGTGCATTTCTTTTATTATGGGAGATGCTGTCCTTCTTTTTTTTTTTAAATTTTTTTTATTTATTTATGATAGTCACAGAGAGAGAGAGAGAGGCAGAGACACAGGCAGAGGGAGAAGCAGGCTCCATGCACCGGGAGCCTGATGTGGGATTCGACCCCGGGTCTCCAGGATCGCGCCCTGGGCCAAAGGCAGGAGCCAAACCGCTGTGCCACCCAGGGATCCCTGCTGTCCTTCTTTTGATAGGGATGGGATTAGGATAAAAAGAATCAGCTATCTTTTTATCACACTTGATTAGACTTATTGAGTACAAAGAAAGCCCAACAACTCCTTCATTTTTTTTTTTTTCATTTTTTGAGCAAGTGAACCAATGAAGACTCAGCTGGTACTTAGTAAACATTATCAACACTTGTACCATAGCAAAAGCTAACATTCATCCCCCTGCTACTGTGTTTTTTACTAAAATTTTAAAAAATATTTTATTTATTTGAGAGGCACAGAGAGAGGACACTTGTGGGGGGCAGGGCAGAGAAGGAGAAGCACACTCCCTGCTGAGCATGAAACCCAATGAGCATTAAACCCAATGCTTAACTGACTGAGCCACTCAGATGCCTCTACTATTGTGTTTTTTAAATGATAGTTTTGCTTTACTCCAAGATGTCTCCTTTAAAAATACCTTAGGAAATCAACGATGCTTAAATCACTACCATAAATATCATACAGGGAGCTTGGGAAATTGCAAATTGCTGATTCAGCAATCATGTTACATTCATTCACTGAGGGACATTTGAATTGTTTCCACTTTTTGCCCATTATGAATAATGCTGTTATAAACATTTATGTACAAGTTTCTGTGTAGACATACGTTTTCACTTCTTTTGGATACATACCAAGGAATGGAATTGCTGAGTCATATTTAATTCTGTGTTGAACTATTTGAGGAACTGTCCAACTGGACAGTTTTCCACAGCAACTGCACCATTTTACATCCTTAGCAGCAAAGTATGAGATTTTCAATTTTCCCACATCCTTGACAACACTTATTATTTTCCATTAAAAAAATTAACCGGGGCGCCTGGCTGGCTCAGTCAGTAGAACATGTGACTCTTGATCTTAGGGTTATGAGTTCAAGCTCCATGTCAGATGCAGAGATTTCATAAAAATAAAATCTATTAAAAAATAAATAAAAATAAAAAAATAACCATCTACAGGGTATGAGGTAGACTTTAATTATGGTTTTGATTTGTTCTTTTAATTTATTAAAACAAAATTTTTATTTCACAGAACCATGATTCTTTTTTGTATAAATGTAGGGTGAGTGGGCAATCATTGTCTATAATAGGAGTGTAGTAGGAACTCTTAAGACCATGTATTAGGACAGGCCAGATTATGCTGTAACTAAAAACTAACTAAAAACTCCGAAAGTCAGTAAATTAAAAAAAAAAAAATGGTTAGAGGCACCTGGGTGGCTCAGTCAGTTAAGCAGCTGTCTCTTAATTTCAACTCAGGTCGTGATCTCAGGGTCTTGAGATTAAGCCCCACAATGGCCTTGGTGCTCAGCATACAGTCTGCATGTCCCTCTCCCTCTGCTCTTCCCTTCACTCTATCAAATAAGTAAACAAATAAATAAATAAAATAATAAAATCTTAAAAAATAATGGTTTATTTCTTTCTTACACTACATGCATACTGTGTTTTGACAAAGGAAGGGGCTCTAATCATCATGGTCATTCAGGCTTGTAGGCTAATAGAGCAGTCACTATGTCTAAAGGTGCTAAACTCTGTCTTAGAGGAAAACAAGATTTGGGTTGTTTCACACTGTCAAGTTACATATTTTGTTACATGTTATCTTATAAATGACCTTTCTTACTTCCGTTCACAACACTGGCCAATACTAGTCATATGACCTCAGTCGACCACAGAGAAGCTGGTAATCCTGTTGGGTGTGTGGAAGGTTGAGAGTCCAAAATCATTAGTAAGCAGGACTCATATATACCAGAGTCTGGGGATGGCTGGGTGGGCTCAGCGGTTGAGCATCTGCCTTTGGCTCACGGCATGATCCTGGGGTCCCAGGATTGAGTCCCACGTCAGGCTTCCTGCATGGAGCCTGCTTCTCCTTCTGCCTATGTCTCTGCCTCTCTCTCTGTGTCTCTCATGAATAAATAAATAAAATCTTAAAAAAAAACCTTTATACCAGAGTCTGCCCTCCTAGCTCACTCTCCTTCCTGCAGGTAAGATACACTAACCATCCTCCTAGGGAGAGAAACCAAAAGTGTGATTTAGTTAGGGCATCAAGCTTAAAACCCAGAATTCCTGATAATACACAGTAGCCTCTGCATCAGGGAAGCTGTGGGGACATCTCTTTAGGATGTCCAAGTGAGGGACACCTGGGTGGCTCTGCGGTTGAGCGCCTGTCTTCAGCTCAGGGCGTGATCCTGGAGTCCCGGGATCGAGTCCCACATTGGGCTCCCCCCGCCCCCCCCCGTGTCTCTCATGAATAAATAAATTAAAAAAAAAAAAAAAGGATGTCCAAGTGTGGGTCTCTTGTGGTCTAGAGACCCATGACCTAAGGAGTCAAGTTATCTGCATCCTCATACTCAGTATGCCGAAGTGGAACAGGGACAAGCCAACTTAATAAAACCCCCATTTGAAAAGGGGAATAATGGAGGGCACATAGCAGTCACTTGTCCAAGGAGCTCTTGTCCTTGCAGAGGAGAATGTGGTCTTAGGCCTTAATTCTGATCCTTGGGAGGACTCCTTTATCTCTTGTTCTCCAGACCTCTTGCTGCTGCCCTCTGGGAGGTTCTTTTTGTTATTTTCCTTGGTCCTATGTGAAGTGGACATTGTAAAGCATACCTTCGGGGAGTTGCTCAGCTTTGTTAGCCTAGTTTTTGCTCACAAAGTGGCAGGGCCTCAAGATTTACTGACTTTTTCAATCCAGAATTGTGGTTTCTTTGAAGCAGTATAACTCTTTCAAAAACCTAAGTCTCTTGGGAAGTTCTACTGGCAGAGAGAAACTTGCTTGCTTTGGACTAACTTCCCTGTTGAGGCCTACTAGAAAAGGTGGCCAAAAAGAAAAAAAAAAGAAAAAAGAGAAAAGACACTTTATTTGAAAGCCTCTTAGACTTAGCAAAACAATGAGGATTTTTAGGGAAGAGGTGTTGGGCTCCACAATGGGTACGGAGCCTACTTAAAAAAAACAATAAAAAGTAAAAGTATATGTATTTATTAGAAAATAAAAAAGTTAAAAATCAGTGATCTCGGTATTACTCTCAAAAAGCTAGAAAAAGAGCAAATTAAAAGCAAAAGAAAATGGTATAAAAGCAGAAAAAAAAGCAATAAGCCTACAATATGGAGAATTAAGAAAACAAAAGCATTTTTTTATGACTAATAAATTAATACACATCTGATAAGACTATTTAAAAAAAAATAGAGAAGGTATGAACAATCAGTATCAGGAATAAAAAGGGGGCATCCTACTGATTCTACAGACTTAAAATATTTATATGCTTTGTCTATACTTGATATATAATAGCTTCAGAATAACAATACTACTATAACTCGTTTAAAATGTACACTTTTCATCCCTAGATTCTATCCTGTTAGAAATTTACAATCAGATTACTGTCTTTGAAATAATTCACTACTGGTTAGACCACTGATTTCATATACAATTTGGGATGAGCTGGGGTTTTTTTGAAGAGGGGAAAAATAAGATATATTACTGTTAATATGTTCTATCTTTGTAGAGCAATTTTTATGACAGATAGTGATTTAGATAAAATATTTTGTTTAGTAATACTTCTATTTAACATTTCTCCTTGATACATTCATCTATTCTTTTCATCTGAATGGTCTATTTTCCTTTTGATTTACAGAAAAATTTACTCTGATTTTACTCAATATTTTAATAAAGTATTTTTATATATTTGTTGAAATATATACTATACGCATTTGAAGTCAGACCAGAAAATAGGGCAGGTGCAAAAATCAACATTCCAGAGAGCATGTAAGTTACATTTGACTTTCAAAATCAAGTGGAAAAGTATCAGAGTAAGAAGTCAGTTTCATTCTATATATTCTCCTTTGGGGATCCCTGGGTGACAGCGGTTTGGCTCCTGCCTTTGGCCCAGGGAGCGATCCTAGAGACCCGGGATCGAATCCCACGTCGGGCTTCTGGTGCATGGAGCCTGCTTCTCCCTCTGCCTGTGTCTCTGCCTCTCTCTCTCTCTGTGTGCCTATCATAAAAAAAAAAAAAAAGATATTTATATATTCTCCTTTGACCCAATTTTCCTTTCTTCTTTTCTTTCTCCTTCCTTCCTTTTTCAATTTTTTATTTATTTATGATAGTCACACACACAGAGAGAGAGAGGCAGAGACACAGGCAGAGGGAGAAGCAGGCTCCATACACTAGGAGCCCGACGTGGGATTCGATCCCGGGTCTCCAGGATCCCACCCTGGGCCAAAGGCAGGCGCCAAAGCACTACGCCACCCAGGGATCCCTCCTTCTCCTTCTCTTCCTTCTCCTTCTCCTCCTTCTCCTTCTTCTCCTCCTTCTCCTCCTCCTTCTCCTCCTCCTCCTCCTCCTCCTCCTCCTCCTCCTTCCTTTCTCCTTTTCTCCTTTCTCCTCCTCCTCCTTCTCCTTCTTTCTCCTTCTCCTTCTTCTTCTATATTAAACTTCTCTATCTTCTGACTTCTTTTCCCAGTGAGAAAAACGAGTGTGGGGTTGCAGGCTGCACTAGTTTCTAATTTTATGTAAAGTTCTATTTATAAGACAGTATGTTAATTGCACTTATAGTTTAACTGAAAAGGCCTCTTCTTGAGAGGTATTGATATTCTAATAGGGGAATTATTTTGAAAATCAGAATAGTTGAAGTTCTAAGTTCTACTAAGCTTATTGGGTGATCTGCCAAGGAATGGGAAATGTTTCCACTTTTTGTTATTTTCTTTTGAATGGCACCTGAGGCAAAAGGTGCTGATATCATCTCTTCTTAACAGAGGCAACTCTCTTTACTATTTTCTACCCTTCCTTAACTTTTACTTATTCTGCCCTTTCCAGCTCTTAAAAATGTTTTGACTACTAATGGCTCCTACAGACTGGGCTTAACTCCTTCAGACAGCAGAGAAGTTGTTTATTTTCGAACTCAGGTATTTATTCTTGGCTAGTTTGTCCAACAATTAACATCACTGAGGAATTCTACTTCACCAACAGTGCCATGTTAATGCAAGAAAAACCTGTTATTATTCTTCCTGGGGGAAGAGAAGGAGAGGAGAGATAAAGAGCTGGTAATACCAAGGCATAGGTGCATAATAGATGTGCAGGTAATGTTTAATTTTAATGAAACAATCTTGTTTGAGAAATGATAGAAAATTGGTCCGAGTTCTTTTTTCTTTTAAGATTTTATTTATTTATTCATGAGACACACACACACACACACACACACACAGAGGCAGAGACACAGGCAGAGGGAGAAGCAGGCTCCATGCAGGAAGCTGGACGCGGGACTCGATTCTGGGACTCCGGGATCATGCCCTGAGTTGAAGGCAGATGCTCATCCACTGAACCACTCAGGCAACCCCTTATTTATCTATTTGGGAGAGAGAGAGAATGAATGAGAGAGCAGGAGCAGTGGGGAGGGGCAGAGGGAGAAGCAGACTCCCTGCTGAGTAGGGAGCCTGCTGCTGGGCTACATCCCGGGACTCTAGGATCATGACCTGAGCCAAAGGCAGACCTCAACTGACTGAGCCACCTAGGCACCCTGTGAAATTAGTTTCTATATGATAATCCACCAATACCCTAATCATCTATTCCCTTATCTCATTTCTTTTTTTTAAGATTTTAAAAATTTATTCCTGAGAGACACAGAGAAGCAGAGACATAGGCAGAGGGAGAAGCAGTCTCCCTGTGGAGAGTCTGATGTGGGACTCGATCACAGGACCCCGGGATCATGCCCTGAGCCAAAGGCAAACATTCAACCACTGAGCCACCCAGGCGTCCCTCTTTTTATTTCTGAGGACACATTAGCCTCACACTTGCACGGCCATACTCTAGTCCATGTTATTACCAAGAATTTCTCCACCTCTGAGATTTTATTTATTTATTTGTTTGTTTATTTATTTAAAATATTTTATTTATTCATGAGACACAAAGAGAGAGAGGCAGAGACACAGGCAGAGGGGGAAGCAGACTCCCTGTGAGGAACATGATATGGGACTTGATCCCAGGACCCTGGGATCATGACCTGAGCCAAAGGCAGATGCTCAACCACTGAGCCACCTGGGGGTCCCCCCACCTCTCAGGTTTTAAAATCAAGCCACTCTCTTATTGCTGTAGCACACCTGAGGAATGTAAGACACTTCTGAAAATAACTGTGGTTTACTATGGCTATGATTCTAGAGTGAGGAGTGAGAAAAAAACCAAGAGGAATAATAAACTTCCAAGAGCATTTATTTAACTCTCAGAGGTTTACTTAAATTCAGTTGATTTTGATGGGTATCCTACAGGAAGCGTTTCTTCTGCCCTTTCTACCTATTACAATCATTGAAGGAACTGGAACCAAGATCTTCTGGGTTCAAATACTGACTCTATCCCTTGGGTCAATTCAATCTCTCTTGTCTCTGTTTTCTCAGCTATAAGATGAGGATAGTTTTATTCCTTACTTTATAGGATTAAGTGAAATAATAAATGTATAGTACTTGGAAGAGGATCTGACATTCAATAAGTGTTAACAATTATCATTTATTTATATATACACATAAATATTTTTTAAAGAGAGAGTGTATTGCATGGCAGGGGAGGGGCAGAGAGAGAGGGAGAGAGAGAACCCTAAGCAGACATCCTGCTGAGTGTGGAGCCCAATGTGGGGCTCGATCTCATGACCTTGAGATCAGGACCTGAGCCAAAACCAAGTGTTGGACACTCAATTGACTGTGCCACCAGGTGCTCCAACAACATTTATATACCAGTGATTTCAAATCTCTTATCTTCAGCTCAGAATTCTCTCAGTGCTCCAAATCCTGTCAACTGCCTCCTGGACATCTTCCCTTGGATGATGGCTCTGGGCACTGCACACCTACATTTAAAATTTATCATTTTTTTCTTTGCAAATCTTCTCCTCCAAGATTTTCTTTCTTTCTTTTTTAAAGATTTATTTATTTATTTGAGAGAGAGAGAGAGAGAGCACAAGTGCAAGGGGCAGAAAGAGAATCTCAAGCAGACTCCATACTAAGCGCAGAGCTGCACGACCCTGAGATCATAACCCTAAACTCATGACCTGAGCTGAAACCAAGAGTCAAGAGTTGGTTGTTTAACCAACTGAGCCACCCAGGCTCGCCTTCTCAAGTTTTCTATCAAATCTTAAAATGATATCACCATGTCAGTTACTCAAATCAGAATCTAATCAATTAGCCAAACCTGCTGATTGTATCATTTTCTTTTTTTTTCTTTTTAAGATTTTATTTATTGGGGATCCCTGGGTGGCGCAGCGGTTTGGCGCCTGCCTTTGGCCCAGGGCGCGATCCTGGAGACCTGGGATCGAATCTCACATCGGGCTTCCGGTGCATGGAGCCTGCTTCTCCCTCTGCCTATGTCTCTGCCTCTCTCTCTTTCTCCCTCTGTGACTATCATAAATAAATAAAAATTTAAAAAAAAAAGATTTTATTTATTTATTCATGAGAGACACAGAGAGAGAGAGAGAGGCAGAGACACAGGCAGAGGGAGAAGCAGGCTCTAGGCAGGGAGCCCGACATGGGACTCGATCCCAGGTCTCCAGGATCATGCCCTGGGCTGAAGGTAGGTGCTAAACCGTTGAGCCACCCAGGGATCCTTTTTTTTTTTTTTTTTAAGAAATTGCTACCTTGGCCCCAGCCTTCAGCAACTACAACTCTGGTCAGTCAGCTGCCATCAACATCAAGGCAAGACCCTCCATCAGCAAAATGATGATGACTTGCTGGAAGCTCAAATGATGGTTAGCACTTTTTCACAATAGAATGTTTTAAAATTAAGGTATGTACATTGTTTTTTAGACATAATAGTATTGCATACTTAATAGACTTGTGTGTAAACATAACTTATATGCACTGGAAAACTAAAGAATTCATTTGACTGGCTTTATTTTAATATTCACTTTGTTGCAGTAGTCTGGAACCAAATTTGCAATATTTCTGAGATATGCCTGTAATCTATTATTATCTGTCTATATAGATTTGGCTATTTTGGACATGTCATATAATTAGAATCATACTTTGCGGCTGTTTCCCTTCACTTAGCATATTTTCTTTTTTTTTTTTTTTTTTTCACTTAGCATATTTTCAAGGGTCATCCACAGTGTAGGAGTAGTTCATTTTTATGGCCTAATAGTATTCATAATAGTATTCCATTTCAGGTGTATTCTGCTTTTGTTTATCCATTTGTTAGCCGTTGGCATTTGGATTGTTCCTACTTTTTTGCTATCAGCTGTGAATTTTTGTGTACATGTTTTTGTATGGACATCTTATCAATTCTCTTGAGTATATATCTAATACAATTGCTGGGTCATGACAACTATAACAATTTGAGGAACTGTCAGAATATTTTCCAAAGCATCTTATTTTTATTTATTTGACTTTTAGAAACTTTATTTTCTGTCAACATTTTTTCCATTTGTTTGCCTTTGTGAAAGAGCAACTTAAGACCACTCAGTAGTTATTCCAACGCACTCAGCGGCCTGAGCAGTGGGAGCTGCAGACCAGGCTGCTCGGCAGGTTGAGCTCGCCAGTCTTCAGTAGGGAACTACTGAATAGGCACAGAGGGCAGAGGGCACCTGGATGCCATCAGACCAGTCTGCGCCTTCACACCTTGGGGTCATGACCTGAGCCGAAGACAGACACTTAACAGACTGAGCTGCCCAGGAACTCCTTATTGTGGTTTTATTTATTTATTTATTTATTTATTTATTTATTTATTTATTTATTTATTTATTTATTTATTTATTTATTGTTTTTAAAAAGATTATTTATTTATTTATTCATAGAGACACAGAGAGAGAGAGAGAGAGAGAGAGAGAGGCAGAGACACAGGCAGAGGGAGAAGCAGGCACCATGCAGAGAGCCAGGGTCTCCAGGAACACACCCTAGGCTGCAGGCGGCGCTAAACCGCTGGGCCACCGGGGCTGCCCCTTATTGTGGTTTTAATATGCATTTCTCTGATGGCTAATGATTGAACATCTTTTCACATTCATTTATCCGTTTGCATATCTTTTCACATTCATTTATCCGTTTGCATATCTTCTTAGGAGCAATGTGTATTCAGATCTTTTGCTCATTTAAAAATTGTCCTATTTATCTTTTTAGGATTGACTTGTAATAGTTCTTTATACATTCTGAATATTAGATCCTTATCAGATATGTTATGTGCAAATATTTTCTTCATTCTTTCTATTTTTTTCAACACAAAGGACTAAAGTTTTTAATTTTGATGACGTTTATTTACTTTTCTTTGGTTGCTTGTGTTCTTTTGCAACATATCTAGGAATCCATTGCCTAATCGAAGGTCAAGAAGATTTATGCCTATGTTTTCTCCTAATAGCTTTTCTTTTTAAGATTTTATTTATTTATTTAGGGAGAGAAGGTGCACGAAGGTGGGAGGGGCAGGGATAGAGGGAGAGAGAGAATCTCAAGCGGACTCCATGGTGAGCACAGACCGCCCAAGACGGGGCTTGATCTCACAACCCTGAGACCAAGACCTGAGCAAAATCAAGAGTCCCTTCATTAACTCACTGAGCGACCCACGTACCCCATCTCCTAAGTTTTACAGTTTTGGCTCTTACATTTAGGACTTTGATCCATGTAAAGTTAATTTTTCGTATGTTGTGAGGTAGCGAACTTGGGTTCAGTGTGTTGTGGGTGATTATCCAGTTGTCCCAGTAACATTTGTTGCGTATCTTTCACCTTTAAGTTGTCTTGATAGTCCAGTCGAAAAATTAATGTGTGTGAGGGTTTATTATTTCCAGAACCTCAATTCTATTTCATGGGTCTAGATCCTTCTCCTCTACCCTGATGCTCACAGGACCACCGTATTTCACAGAAGTCATCTAAGAACCATTCTTTATCTCACAGCCATTAATTCCAGGGTCTGAATTAATTAATTAATTAATTAATTAATAATTCTTCCCCACGGGTAAAAACTTTCCCAAGAATGTCTTTAATCCGTAGCCATCCAGATTGTGTCCCATGGGGTCGTTTGGTTTTGTTTTGCTTTTCTGAATAAAAATCAAGGTCACGTGTTAGGCGGGGAGGCCGCTTAACCAGAAGGTAGCTCTCAGGTCAACAGCACTAGAACCCCGTCGAATTTATCTGAGGAAGTTGACGAGCAAGGCCAGGAAGAGACGACAGAAATACCTCGGCTCAGCTTTCAAAGGCGCGCTGGGTGCCGGAGGCGCGGGGGGGCGGCTGCTCGTCAGTCTCCAAACACCGAGGCGGGAGGCCGGGACATTTCCGCCGGAGGCGACGCTCGGACGGAGGCGACAGGTCCAGGCCTCGACGGAGCTGAGGAGCCTGTGGGAACTGCCGGGAGCGACGGCCGGCGAAGCACCTCCGCGCCCCCCCGCCCCCCCCCGTTTTCCCGCCGCGCCTTTCCTCCCCCCTCCCGGGACGCGTAGCGGAAGTGACGCGACACGTAGCGGAAGTCCCTCCAGCCGCGGTGTTGTGCTGTGGGGAAGAGAGACGGATTTGTAAACCCCGGAGCGAGGTTCTGCCTACCCGAGGCCGCTGCGGTGCGGAGACCCTGGGTGAAGCCGCCGTCACCATGTCTGACCAGGTACCGGGGCGGGAGCGGTCCGATGGCCGTGGCCGAGGCCTTTCTCCGCCGGTCCGCTCGCCTCTCGGCTGGAGCCGGGGATGGAGACGCGGGGGAGGGGAGCGCGCCATGGGGGAGGGGGCGGCCGGTGGGGCCTCGGCCGGAGGGGGGGCGCGGTGGACTCGTGTCGGAGCCGCCGGGGCCTGCCGCGGGCCTCCGGGAGCCGCCCTGCTCCTCTCCGGGCCTGCTCATCACCCCCTGTGCCCCGGCGTCTCTGACGGAGGCCTCCCTCGAGTCGTTCCCCCCTTCTTTCTCCGGGGTCGACCAGGTGCAGGAGCCAGCTTCCACCTCCCCGAGAGGGGTCCCTGGGGAGCACGTCCGTCTCCCTGTCCCGGGGACCGGGTGCAGCAGCAGGGCCCTAGGCCCAGTTATGTAACGGGAGAGAATCCCAGCCCGGGAGGCTCTGTGGCCCTGAAAAGCGGGTGGACTCCACTTTTCGGTTCTCGGTGTCGAGCTAGTGCAGGAGTGGGGGCGTGGGGGGCGGGAGGCGTCTGGGGTTGCTGGGAACCTAAAAAGCTGCGCTTTCCTCTTTGGATTTGCTGCTAGGGCAGGGCCGTCGCCGCTCCGCTGAGGCTTTCCGTGCGGTGGTGCAGAGCTGTCGCCTCTTTTCTTGTACTTTCCCATTTCTTACTCGGGATTGGTTCCGCAACTCTCCAGTTGTAAGAGAGCACTCAGAATAACCGAGAAACAAAGTAGAGCGAAACTGCTAAGGCAACAGAAAGCGTTTGATCTGGGCATTAACCTCAAGCCGATACTTTTGAGGGAGAGGATGGGGAAAACTTGGGTGTATGTAGAGCAGTTGCATAATATTCACAGAAAGCTATTGTGGCAGAGCGCTTCGTCTCAGCGTTAGCATCAAGAATTTACTTGGGATTTGCACGCGATCTGCAGTGTTCAGTTTTGCTTGGTAAGTTTCTTCCTCACCCTTCTCTAGTCAAACCACGTTTATGGCTAGTTTTTGATTCATAACGTTTTTGTCTGGACTTCGTTTTGTTTGCTCAGATGACTAACTTTTGAAAGTCTTTTTTGGATCTTTTGTTTGTTTAGTGATAGTTATCTGGAAGACTTGTTTTTCATTCAACTCCATAATGCACTTGAACTTTTCAGTTTGACACAGTTACTCCCCAGGCTTCTAACTCGGTTCAGTTTAGTAACACTTGGCGAGAGTAAGCGAGGCTTGTGTGGATTTGTACTACGAGGCAAATGTACACTGGTATTTTTGAATCTTAACCATAATCTAGATTAGTTTTGGATGGATCTTCTTAACCAACAGTCTAGACTAATTCCCAAATTGGTATGGGAGTTATAAGTATGTCCCTGGGTAGTTGTTTACTTGGTTACCAGGGAGGAAAGAACAGGTGTAAATGCTTAGTTTCATCAGCCTTTTATTTTGATGTTAGGAGGCATGTTGAAATGTACTATAGCGTGATGAAAGAGCAATGTAAAGAAAGAATTACAAGCTAAATTGTAGAATTTATTGCTCCAGTTTGAATTTGTCATTAAGAGAGACATGAAAGAAGAAATAAAGGACTTAGTACCCGAACAGGTGGCCAGATGTTTTTTAGATGCTTTTCTAGAAGGTCCTCGAGGTCAAAACTATTTTCATGATAATACTAGGAATTGTCTTTTTATTCTCATTCTTTCAGGAGTGTTCAGTGATGTCTTCTGGACACTAACATGACCTATCACAACAGATTGAAGTGTAGAAGCAGATGTGAAAATCCAGCTGCTTTCTATTAAGCCAAACATTAAAGAGCTTTGCAAAAATGCAAAGTAGTATTGTTCTCACTGGTTTTGAAAAATATTTTCAATAAAAATGTTTTCTACTAATACATAATGGATTTATTGTTACTTTTGAATGAATTAATGAAACGTAAAACATTTCTCAGTTTCAGTGTCTAATACTGTAAATCTCTATAAATATGACCAACCTGATGAAAGCTTTAGGGGGTTCTAAATAATTTCTAAGAGTGTAAAAGAGTCATGAGACCAAAAAATTTGAGAACTGTTGCTCCCGTCTGTTTGACCAGCAGCATTATTAATAATCAAGATCCAGTACAATTTCAGTGTTGGGTGTTAAGTATGTAAAGTGGTGTGAAGCTGAACTCTTACCCTTAAGAGGCTTATGAGCAAGAGTAAGAATCTCAAGTTATTACTTTGCAGTATCAACAGCATGAGACTCAACCACTGTCCCTAAAAGACAGTATTAACTTAAACCAAGTTCTTTTAGAAGGATGCGTTTTCTGAGGCACCGCTCAGAAGTTTGTTGTTTGGTTGTTTGGTGCTAAGATATTGCAGTTGAATTTTAGGTTTAAAAATAGGTGGACATTAAAATAAAGACTTGAGTTGCTGGATTCTCCATTGATTAGTGAAAATATTGTTTTGTGAATTTGAAATACTTCGTTATAATTCTGACAATGCCAGCATTATCTAGTAGATTTGTGAACCATTACTGAATAATCCTCTAAAACAGGTTCTTTTTTTTTTAAAAGATTTTATTTATTTATTCATGAGAGACACACTCACAAACACACACACACACACACACACAGAGGCAGAGACACAGGCAGAGGGAGATGCAGGCTCCATGCAGGGAGCTTGATGTGGGACTCCAGGATCACGCCCTGGACTGAAGGTGGCACTAAACCGCTGAGCCACCCGGGCTACCCTCTAAAACTTTGGGTTCTAAACCCAAAGTTCATGGACCCTAAGGGCTGAAAATCCATTGAAACTATATGGAGTGTTTTGTGAGTATTTGTACATGCATTTTTTTTATTTGTTTTATTTATTATTTTTATTGTTTTTTTAAAGAGAGAAAGGACCCATAGCTTTCATCAGAGGTACATGATCCCTCAGAAAGAATAAAGACTAGCCTTTAACCAGTAGTAGATCTCATTGGGTGCTCTCCTTTAACCTGATCTCACCTTGCAGCAAATCTGAGCACTTACATAGAACCAGAAGCTTACTATCAGAATGGGTATGCGTAATTTGTTCCAATATTTTCCCTTTTTTCCCTATATTCAGGTTTATAGTGGTCCCCCAAGCTTCTCTCCCATGCCCAAATCATTAAAGGCAGCATGAACTTAATCTCTTTAATTCAGGTCTGTTAATTTGTAATAATTGGGTGACTGATTTACTTGAAATTCTAACTGAATCTGTTGTGAGCAGGTTCACTCTCCCCACCCCCACCTCAGAGTCTGAATGATTTTCTTTCATGTTCTTTTAGTCAAGGATTTGGAAGCATTGTGTAATTCTGGTTATCTGTTGGTACCTTACAAACTACTTCAAAACTTAGTGACTTAAAAAAAAACAAAACAAAAAAAAAACAAAAAAAAAAACAAAACTTAGTGACTTAAATCAACGCTTTTATATTTTGCTCCTATATCTGCAATTTGGTCAGGGTTCTGTGGGCTAGACCTACCACTGCTCCTTGGTGTGTGGGGCCTCAGCTGGGATTATATGGTAGGGGGCTGAAATGGATGGGCTCTTCATAAAGTCCCAGAGCCTCTCTGAGTGATTTCATCATGTGTTTTGTTCAGCATAGGGACTCCAGAATATTGATCTGTGGCAGCTCGGCTAACAAGAGAGTGAATGTTTCCAGAGAACCCTGGGTGGAAACCTCAAGCTTCCTAGGACGTAGCCTTGGAGGTCACCTCTGCATTCTGTTGGTTAGGCAGATCACTAAGGCCGGCCCAGATTCAAGGGAGAGGCATTTATTTATTTATTTTGGGAATATAATTGACCAGCAGCATTGACCAGCGGGTCCCTTTTACTCTTGGCACCCACAGCCACCCCCTCAAAGGGGTGATTTTTGGTCTAAGGTCTGAAGAGCTTTTTTCGAATGACACAAGAGATGCTTTGAGGAGGGGGTGACAAGAAAGGTTCAAGTATGAATAAGAATCCTGCGAAGTTCAAAGTCAGGGAAGAACCCCCAGTGGAAAGGACACCCAGACAGGTCGCCGTCTTGCTCCAGGTATACAGCATAATGATTTGATATTTGTGTATATATTGTGAAATGATCACCACAGTATATCTAGTTAACATCTATCACCACACAATTTTTTTTCTTGTAACGAGAACTTAAGATGTAATCTCTTAGCAATTTTCAAATATGCAATATAGTATTATTAACTAGTCAACATGGAACGGCATTTAGGCTTCATCTCAATAGGAAGAGTAACAAAGAATTTATGGTTATTTTTACCACATTAATGGTATTTCTTCTGTCAGGATAGCATTATTCCTTGCAATATTCTTTATATCTTCTTTGTTGCTGATGTTTACTGATCTTACCAACTGTTAGCTTGAGATAGCAGGAGAAGATGATGAATTATTAGAATTTATAATTATGTATACTACTATTTATATCACATAGTAAGATTGGTAAACTGTAGCTATGACTTGAGCATGTAGTTAGCGATACAGTGAGCATTCCATAGGAATGCTGGGAGAGGATTAATACAGTGTCTCTTCTCTCTGATAGATATATAAGGTGCTGCTAGTGGATGTTGCAAACATATAGGTTATAATAAAACATTGCAAATAAAATGTCACCTAAACAATATTTAATAGTATTTTGAAAACTGAGTATGATTGTTAAGGTTGGAGTATTCATGAAGTTTAGCTGAGTAGTTCAGATTCAAACTATAAAGACAAATATGTCTTCATACCTGTTAGCCTCCTTAGCAGTTAGAATGTCTCTTTTATATTAGCAACAGTAGAGCCTGGGATAACCTCATTGACTAGGATACAGCCAGCAAAGCTGAGACTGTTTCTACTGTAGCTTTTATATATAATGTTACAATAATTATTTACTTAAGTGTCTTTTTCTTTTTTTTTTTTTTTTAAGATTTTATTTATTTATTCATAGACACAGAGAGAGGCAGAAACAGGCTCCATGCAGGGAGCCCGATGTGGGACTCGATCCCGGGTCTCCAGGATCACACCCCAGGCTGCAGGTGGTGCCAAACTGCTGTGCGACTGGGGCTGCCCTTAAGTGTCTTTTTCTATTAGAGTGCTTTTGAGGGTCAGGAATCAGGCTTTATTTATCCTTTCTTCCTGAAGTGCGTAGCACAGTAACTGGATACTTAGTAAGTTTTTGAAGGAATGAGTGTTCAGATTCATTCATTTAACATGTATTTATTGAATGTCAATATGTACTAGGCACCTCAGAGGCCCTAAATTGGAAGGCTGCCTCAAAAACTTGAAGCAGCTGGTATCTTCTCCTCCTCTTTCAGCCTCCATGATGTTCTGTTATTGAGGAAGGATTGGTTGTCAGAATAGTTTTCCTTTTATGATGTTTTTACATTCCTTCTTGATATTTATTTCTATTATCACTAGACCTGGTAACTTTAAGATCAAATCATTTACTTCCAGGACATTGAGATAGTTATGGATAATTTTCTCTAAGATAGGTTTAGTATCCCATTTAAGAATTTTCTGTAAAGTGATTTTGGGGAGGTAGTTTTCTAATACTCTGCTTCTTTAAAAGTCATGTGGTGTGTTCACACATATATTATTGAGCACCTTTTATAGTTAAATTAAAAAAAAATTGTTTGGGATCCCTGGGTGGCGCAGCGGTTTAGCGCCTGCCTTTGGCCCAGGGCGCGATCCTGGAGACCCGGGATCGAATCCCACGTCAGGCTCCCGGTGCATGGAGCCTGCTTCTCCCTCTGCCTATGTCTCTGCCTCTCTCTCTCTGTGTGTGACTATCATAAATAAACAAATAAAAAAATTTTAAAAAAATTGTTTTAAGTAATCTCTATACCCAATGTGGGCTTTGAACTCATGACATGGAGATCAAGGGTTGCCTGTTCTTCTAACTCAGCCAGTTAACGGTGCCCCCTTTCTTTTACAGTTTATTTTATTTATTTATTTATTTATTTACTTACTTACTTACTTATTTTTTATTTATTTATTTTAAAAAAGGTTTTATTTATTCATGAGAGACTCAGAGAGAAAAAGAGAGAGAGAGAGAGAGAGAAGCAGAGACAGGCAGAGGGAGAAGGAGGCTCCATGCAGGGAGCCTGATGTGGGACTCGATTCATGGTCTCCAGGATCAGGCCCTGGGCTGAAGGCGGCGCTAAACCGCTGAGCCACCGGGCTGCCCTACTTTTACAGTTTAAATTGTGAATATTCCTGCCACATAACTTCAGTTTATTTAAAGATGTGTTGTATTTATTACACTTTTCTTTTGACCATTATTTTTGCATTTGATTACCCTTTACTGAGCTAATGAGAATCTGAAGCAAAAGTGGAGTTCTGTTTGCTGGCCTCTGTCCTCAATATCTAGGCCCACTGATTTTTCATGGTTTCACCAAAGATTAATATATGTATCAAAAAGTGCACATAATGGGATGCCTGGATGGCTCAGTGGTTGAGAGTCTGCCTTTGGCTCGGGTTGTGATCCTCGGGTCCTGGGATTGAGTTCCGCATCAGGCTCCCTGTGGGGAGCCTGCTTCTCCCTCTGCCTATGTCTGTGTCTCTGATGAATAAATAAATAAAATCTTTTAAAAAAAGTGCACATAAATGTACAGTTTGCTGAATTTTCACAAAGTGATATCACATCCGTGCAGCCAGTAGACAGATTAAGAATTAATGCCCTGGGACACCTGGGTGGCTCAGCGGTTGAGTGCTTGCCTTCAGCTCAGGATGTGACCAGGATGGAGTCCCACATTGGGCTCCCTGTATGGAGCCTGCGTCTCCCTCTGCTTATGTGTCTGTGTCTCTCGTGAATAAGTAAATAAAATCCTTAAAATAAATAAAATAAACTATTAAAAAAAAAAAGAATTACTGCCCTGACTACTAATTAGATTAGTTTGCCGTTACAGCGTTAGGTAAATAGAGTCATATGGTGTATACTTCTGTGTGTGACTTATTCTGTTCAGCCTTGTTTGGAGATTTGTCTATATTGTGTGTAGTTGTACGCTGTTAAATTACATTGCTAAATTGTATTCCATTGTGTGATTGTGCCACAATTTATCCATTCTGTTTTTGATGTATATTGAGGTAGTTTTCTAGGTTCTGTTTTTAATATAAGGCAAATGATACCTATTTACAGCACCTTCTATGTCTGTTTGGATTTCCTTTGGGTTGAGTAACAGAAAACCTGATGTATAGTATGTTAAATAAGTCTCAGTTTTTCTCATGAAACAAGAAGTCTAGACATAAGTAGTTCAGGGCTACTAAGACAGCTCCACAATGCCTTCATACCCCTTTCTCCCCCATCCATAACAGATGTCTTCACTCTCATGCCTGTCTCCTGTGGGCATAAAGAGGTTACTTTGTGTCTTTGTTCCAGGCAGGAGAAAGGGATGGAGTAAAGGGAAAAAGTAGGTGCCAACAAAAAGTCTATCACCTTTTATCTCATTGGCGGACACTATGTCATGTGGCCATAAGAGAAGCTGGGCAAATCTAGGCTCCACTGTATAAGGAAAAGGGGGAAAAAGGATGTTGGGTAGGTAATTAACAATGTCTGCCATACCTCTAAATCTGTTTGCTGAGACTTTTGTATGCAGTCAAGCCATTTGTTCTTGGCTTTGCGTAGGTCCATAGTCTAGGCTCAAAGAGTAGTTTACACAACCAGTGAGATTTTCAATTATAATTTTTAGTTCCTGAGAAATTTCATATCTAGTGTTTAACCCCAATTCTAGGGTTGAATATAAATTTGCAAAAGATCTGGAGTCTGGACAGCTTGACTTAAGCCTTGAAATTAAGTCTGGTTGGTTCCATTCCAAATCTCTAGTACTGTGTCTTAAGTTTAAATGTACACAGCATGAAGCTGAAAGCATGTGTATTTTGTGTTTTTAGGATTGTAATTTTATTGTAATTTGGGTTTTGAATATTTTAGTAACAGATGTTAAGTATTATAATTACCCAACTTAATTACCCATATTGAACTTTCTTCATTAGGAATATGGAATATATATATATATATATATATATATATATATATATATATATATAATACATATATATTATATATATTTTTTATTCATGAGAGACACAGAGAGAGAGAGAGAGGCAGAGATACAGGCAGAGGGAGAAGCAGGCTCCATGCAGGGAGCCCAATGCAGGACTCGATCCCGGGATTCCAGGACCACTCCCTGGGCTGAAGGCAGGTTTCTCAACTGCTGAGCCACCCAGGCGTCCCTCTCCCTCATATTTTGAAGGCAATCCCAGACATTATATAATTTCATCTGTAAATCTTTCAGTTTCATCTGTAAATCTCCATCTCTAAATAGAAAGACTTTTTCTTTAAATAATATTATTATTACACCTTACATAATGAACAGATCTGTTAATGTCATCAAATGAGAATCTTTGTTCTGGGGTTTCCCTAGGATACCCATCCCCCAGCCCTGCAAGAATGAACAATTCTTGTATAGCTGAAGGGTCATTGACAGATTGGAGGTAGTTAAGTGTGATGTTCCCTTCATGTGATTAAGTAGTCAACATACTGGTTGCCAAAGCTGCTGCCGCCGCCTTTTTTTTCTTTTTATTGCCAATACTTTTTTTTTTTTAAAGATTTTATTTATTTATTCATGAGAGAGACACAGAGAGTGAGAGAGGCAGAGACACAGGCAGAGGGAGAAGCAGAGGAAGAAGCAGGCCCCATGCGGGGAGCCTGATGTGGGACTGGATCCCGGTCTCCAGGATGAATCATGCCCTGGCCTGAAGGTGGCGCTAAACCACTGAGCCCCCCGGGCTGCCCCAAATGCCAATACTTCTAAGCAAAGTTCTTGTTCTTTTGACTTTGAAATGGCACAGTAAAATTCTTCTCATGAATTTTGTACATTTGTTGGGTTTTCTGTTCTTTCCAGTCTAGTTCTCTTTCCAAATTCGGCCATCTTCTATTTCCACGCTGTTCCCTCTATGTCTTGGAAAGAAGAGTTGATAGTGCCTGGTGCCTGATAAATTCCTTTACCATTCCAGTTACCATGATTGAGGCCCTGGCTGACAGACCTGAAAATTTAGAGGCTTTTGGTTCCTCTCTTTGATCTTGTACATATAGTTACTTTTCTTTCCATTACCAGCTTCTTCCTTTCCAATCAAATCATCCAGCCCTCTCTGGAATTCAGTTTTCTCTGATGACCTAGTGTCCCAGACCCAGTGCTGAATGAATGCTTTCACTGTTTTGTAACTAGTGTGCCATACCATTCTGTATTGGTTGCTTTTTTCAGGGGAGAGGAGGAAAGAAGACATACAAAAGACACTGAGAACACTGGAGACGATCTTTGGCCTTTTTTGTTCAAGATCTTCTCATTTTTCAGACTAGTCAAAAGAAAAAAAGATAGTACATGGAAAATTGGATGACTGTATTAGGCAAGCATGAAGCTATTAAACAAATGGTACACATGACATTGCCCTGGTGCTTCAGAGTTGAGAAGAGATCACCAAAATGTAGTGACTAGGATATGATTTTTTTTGGAAATTCCATATCCTAGTTGTTCACATGTTCTTATGCAGTTGAAGTGAATTATCTTTTATTTCCAACTGTGAATATAAAAACCTGAAAGGATTTTTGTTTGGACTGACTATTGTATATAGTAGAAGTATGAAGCATTAATAAGATTTTGTGGTATGATACAGAAAATAATGTTAATTCAACAAGCTTTAAATTATTGCCTAGTATTTGCCTGGCATTATAGAGATTATAAAGATGAAAAAACTTGGGTCCTCTCCCAAGTCAAGACAAAACTATCATAGAAAACATTAATTTATTTAACAAACATATTGAATATTTTCAAAGTACCTAACATTGTGCTTGATCAGAAATATAGCGAAGAGTAAAAAGTATAGTGGTGAGGATCTCAATCTGGTAGAAGATACAGATACGCAAATGTGTGGTTATTAAAGAGAAAAGTAAGCATTATTGGAATGTTGAAGAAAGTGATTGGAGAACATTTTGTAGGAAGTGATGCCTGAGTGATATTGAAAGGGAGGTAGGTTAAGAAAGCAGAGATGATTAACGTGTACGGAGATGGTGGAGATAAGATAGAGGGTGTCATGTGTAAGGAATTGTAGATAGTTCAATATGGCTAGAGCAAAGGCTATTATTAGCATGAGAGGTAGGAGAGTAAGACTAAATTGGTAGGTAGGGACCAGTACATGAAGGATCAGTGTTATGCTAAGGAAGCTGAACTTAACATTCTGTCTTGAAGATTCTGGGCAAATCAGATTGCATTTTAGAGAGATGGTTCTGGTGTTAGTTTGGAGAATTGAAGGGAGGAAGATTGGGGGAATCTGTTGCAGTGATAATGAGCAACAATGAGTATCTGACATAAGGCAGTGGAATGGAGAAGAATAAACTTGAGAGCCATCAAGAGATAACATTGTCAGAATGTTGAATGATCCAGTGTGAGATTTAAGAGAGGAAGACTAGCCAAAGATGACACTTAGATTCTGTTTTGGGCATTTGACTGTACGGTAACCATTTATTGCAATTGGGAATCCAAGATGAATTGTTTTTTGTTTTTTATTGTGATTTTCAGAAGGGGAGTTAAAACTAACAGAGGAGTTAGAGATAATGCATTCAATTTTAGATACTTATATTCAGGTACCAATGGGACATCGAGAGTTGAGATGGTCAAGTACTTGGATAAATGAGTGTAAAACTCAGAAAAATTGTCCAGTTGGAGAGGATGACTGTGAGTCATTAGTACCTAAAAGTAGTTGGAATCATGGGTCATCTAAGAAAACAAGGCAGAGGGGATCTCTGGGTGGCACAGTGGTTTGGCGCCTGCCTTTGGCCCAGGGCGCGATCCTGGAGACCCAGGATCGAATCCCATGTCTGGCTCCTAGTGTATGGAGCCTGCTTCTCCCTCTGCCTGTGTCTCTGCCTCTCTCTCTCTCTCTCTCTCTCTGTAACTATCATAAATAAAAAATTAAAAGGAAAAAAAAGGATTCTTTAAAAAAAAAAAAAAGAAAACAAGGCAGAGGATTGAGGACATGGAATCCAGAGGACCCCAGCATTTAAGGAAATAGTCAAGATGAGGGAATGGAATCTTGGAGGCCAAAGGTAGAGAGTTTCCAAGGAAGAAGTCATTAGTGTCTATTGCGTTAGAATTAAAAATGAAACTTGAAGTTGTCTGATGGATTTAGCAATAAGGAGTCGAACAGGTAACCTTGGTGAGAGCAGTGTCAAGTAGAATGGTAAGGTATAAACCAGATTATAGTGGGTTAAGGGTGAAAGTGGAGACAGTTAATGCTAAGTTCTCTTTTAAGAAGTTTGAAGAAAAAGATGAGGACAACAACTAGAGAAGATGGTTGCAGAGGGAATATTTTAGAATTGAGAATAAATGCCATGAAAGATATGAATAAATTGCAAATATGAACAGTAAAGGAAAATATTAGTCCCAGTTGGAAGGTTGGGGGGTGCTTTGGTTCCTGGAAGAGTTTTTTTTTTTTTTTAAGATTTTATTTATTCATGAGAGACACACACAGAGAGAGAGAGGCAGAGACACAGCAGAGGGAGAAACAGGCTCCATGCAGGGAGCCGGATGTGGGACTTGATCCCCGGACCGCGGGATCACAACCTGAGCCAAAGGCAGATGCACAACCGGGTGTCCCATGGAAGAGTATTTTTTAAATACTGGTCTTCAAATGATGTGTGGGATGTGAGGTGATTTCAGGAGAGGTTCAGTGAGGATATATAGTCTAGGTAGGTAAAGGAAACAGACCACAGAGGGCTGAAGGTGGAAGAATGCTAGTAGACTTATTGGAGGGAACAGCAAATAGTCCAGTTTAACTGAATCCTCAGGTTTGTAAAGAAAGTGGTGAGGGAAAAATGAGACTTGACTTTGGTAATGGAGGAACTGAATTGGGTGCTGTGGGGTTTGCTTCTAGGCCTTAAAGTACTGGGAGCTATTAATGCTTTTTGCTAGAGGTTGTTGTGCAATTAGAGAAGCTGTGCTTTTTAGAAAAGCAGTGTGGACGAGGGATCGGAGGAGGGGAAGGAACTCTTTTGTCCTTGAGTAGCCTCTATAGCTATCTTAGAAACTGGAGCAAAATCACTCCCATTGTGCTGATGAATTGCTGCTGGGTGAGGGTTTTCCTCCTTTGTTTTAATTCAAACAATAGCTTCCTAACACCCCTTTTCCTCTCAGTTTTAAAGAGAACTCGGTTTCATTGCTCTTTATTGCTCTTCACTGCATGGAATAAGCTGTCCTTACCTTCTCTAGATACTTAAAGGAAGAAGCAACTGTTTACTATGAATATAAATTCATAGAAATGTGGTGGTGAGACTGAGGACATTCTTCTAGTTTTCAGGTGAAATACTGTCTCACTAAAGGTTCATTTTGTCTGCTACCCTAATATGCAGTAGTCAGCAAATGTTGAAGGTACTGCAGAATGAAAAACAGGCAAGGATTTACACTAACAAAGTCAGTTCTGTTGTCTAAGCATTTCCGTGGACTCTATCCTGTATCTTAAAGTTAAAAGCTCCTTGTAGTTTATATGTTCTGTTAAATTTTGAATGTTGAAGAATTTTAGTTTTAAGTTACTGGCATGAGTTACACAGGTAATATGGCTCTGTTATTTTACTTGTAAAATACAATATAGTTGGTTATATTCTTAAATTATGTGTTTGAACAAACGAGTATATATTTAAATAAGTGGCTAATTTTGTGGTCAAACTAAGGTAAGGTACACAGGAAAGCTACTACTTTTGAAACATTACTGAGAGAAATTATCCACGTTACCTCCTTTAGTAAAACGGCTTGCTTTTCTTAGCTACTAGTAGCTAAGAAATGTAGCCACTAGTAGCTAATGTAGTAGTTAATGGAATTAACTACGTATTCTATTCATTTTCATTTCAATATCTCTTCATTTGAAATTATTTTATAGCCCTCTTCTCTCTCTGAATTTTGTCTCCTCTTTCCTTTTCCTGCCTACTCTGTACTTTTTACTTATTACACTTATTCCCCTAAGTTTTTTCAGCCAAGGCTAATCTTTGTTTGTTCGTTTGTTCATTCATTCATTCATTCATTCATTCATCCGAGGCACAGAGAGTGAGCGGCAGAGAAACAGGCAGAGGGCGAAGCAGGCTTCCCCCGGAGAGCCCACTGTGGGACTCATCCCTGAACTCCAGGATCACGCCCTAAACCGAAAGCAGAGCTCAACTACTGAGCCATCCAGGCGTCTCCCAAGCCTAATCTTTTAAAATTGAATAGACTGCTTCAGATAAAATAAGGAGATGATGTAAAACTGATTTGACTCTAGAGCACATTAGGCCAATATGCTCTTTAATTTTCCTTCCCAAATAGATATTGCTTATGCTAATATAGTTAATACATGTTTTTTTTAAAAGATATTATTTATTTATTCATGAGAGACACAGAGAGGCAGAGACGTAGGCAGAGGGAGAAGCAGGCTCCCTGCCGGGAGCCCGATGTGGGATTTGACCGGAGGCTCCAGGATCATGCCCTGAGCCGAAGGCCAGGCCGCCGCTTAACCGCTTGAGGCACCCAGGCGTCCCAGTTTGTTTCTTGGTACAGTTTTGCAGTTGGAGTTAACTTCTCCTGATAGGCCATGAGAAGAGAATCTGGAATTCAGAATGTTTAAGGATTTATGGAGAATGAGCTTCTTCAAACTAATAGGAGTTGACCTGAGGGTAATGGTTTCTAGGTTGTTCCTCTGCCCAGCAGCATTAGCAACAATTGGTAACTTGTTAGAAATGCAAATTACAGCCCTAGCCCAGACCTATGGGGTAAAAAGCTGGGAGTGGGGGCCCAGCCGGCTGTTAAGTCCTTCTGGTGATTCCTATGTGTGGGGAGGTTTAAGAACCATTACTGTAGGGATATTACAATAAAAGAGATCTTTTTCTTTTTTTCTCTTTCTTTTTTTTTCTCTTTTCTTTTCTTTTCTTTTCTTTTCTTTTCTTTTCTTTTCTTTTCTTTTCTTTTCTTTTCTTCTTTCTTGATATCTAGTGCGTTGGTGTTTGAAACAGTAATTGACTTAGGATTTTTTTTTTTTTTTTTTGCTTAATAGATGTAGCAGAGAAAACGTTCTTATATTCTCAAGTGCAGATTTTGTACTGAGAGTGGTGGGTACTCATTAAAAAAAGTAATTAAAATAGCATATAGGAACTTTTATCTGTAAATGTACTTTTTTTCAGGAGGCAAAACCTTCAACTGAGGACTTGGGGGATAAGAAGGAAGGAGAATACATTAAACTCAAAGTCATTGGACAGGTGAGTTTCATTATTTTTCTTGTTTAACTCTCTAAAGTGTAATTTCTGACACAGGAAAAATTATTTAAAAAGCAAATTATTTAATGGCATTTTGGGGGCAGCCCCGGTGGCTCAGGGGTTTAGTGCCGCCTTCGGCCCAGGGCGTGACCCTGGAGACCCCAGATTGAGTCCCACATCGGGCTCCCTGTGTGGAGCCTGCTTCTCCCTCTGTCTGTGTCTCTGCCTCTCTCTCTGTCTCTCATGAATAAATAAATAAAATCTTTTTAAAAAAATGGCATTTTGGGGGCATCTGGGTGGCTCAGTCACTTAAGTGTCTAACTTCAGCTTGGGTCATGATCTTGGGATCCTGGGATCCAGCCAGCGTCAGACTTCCCTTCAGTGGGGAGTCTGCTTGTTCCTCTTCCTCTGCCTCGCACTCCTGCACGCACATGCTCTTTCTCAAATAATTAAAATCTTTAGAATAAAAATGGCATTTTCACTTACTATATATGCACCTGTTGTTGAAGTTAGAAAAAACTGATAGTGTATTATTGATCTGCTAGACATATTTAGATTATCTTAATTTCTCCAAATATAAAAACATTTCTCTTCAGTGGCAAATATAGTAAATGCTATTGAGTGATAAAGCTAAGGCCAACCTTAAAGGGCCTCTCAGCCCTTTTCCTGACCCCTTTCTCTTTCCTGGCATTTCTTTTTCCTTGTACTGTATCTTTATTGACCTTTTTTGAGATGTTAACTGATAATTAAGATTAGTTGAAAATTGTTGGAGAAATGAATCTTCATACAGTAATCCCCATTATCTGTGGGGATATATTCCAAGAACCCACTGGATACTTGCAACCATGGATAGTACTGAACCCTGTATTTACTGGTTTTTTTTCCTGTACATATATACCTCTGTAAAGTTTAATTTGTACATTAGGCTCTGTAAGAGGTTAGCAATAATAGCTAATAATAAAATAGAACAATTATAACTATTGTAATAGAAGTTATGTGAATGTGATCTCTCTCTCAAAATATCTTACTACTGTACTCACCCTCGTGATGATGTGAGATGATAAAATGCATATGTGATGAGATGAAGTGAGGTAAGTGAAGTAGGCATTGTGATGTAGTAGGCTACTACATTTAGATTTTTGTATGTGTATATCCTTTTTCTGTTTATGATTATCTTATTTTGAAAAATTTTAGTATTTCACATACTATAAAAATCACCATTTTATTTATTTATTAAATAATTCATTTATTATTTTAAAATATTTTATTACTTATTTATTTGAGAGAGAAAAAGAGAGAGAGATCCTGGGGTGGGCAGGGAAGGAGTAGAGGGAGAGAGACAAACAGACTCTGTATTGAGCCTGATTGGGGCTCAGTCCCAGTACTCCAAGATCATGACCTGAGCTAAAACCAAGAGTTGGGCACTTAACTGACTGACCCATCCAGGTGCCTCGAGTTTATTTATTTTTATTTTTTATTTTTTAAAATGATTTATTTATTTATTTGAGAGAGTGTTCATGTGTGGGAGCAGGTGGAGGGGCAGAGGGAGGAGGAGACAAGTAGACCCCCTGCTGAGCAGGGAGCCCAACACAGGACTCATCCCAGGACCCTGAGACCATGACTTGAGCTGAAATCAAAAGTTGGCCACCCAATTGAGCCACTCAGGTGTCCCCAACATTCATTTATTTTTTAAAGTAATTTCTATACCAATATGGGACTCAAACCTTCAACCTCAAGATTAAGTGTTGCGTGCTCTACTGGCTGAGCCAGCCAGGGACCCCAAAAATCACTATTTAAAGTGTATAATTCAGTGACTTTTGTAATGCTGTGCAGCCATTACCACTATTTAGTTCCAGAACATTTTCATCATCCCAGAAAGACATGCTGTACTCCTTAGCAGTACTTGCTATTCTCCTCTCCTCCACCAACCCCTAGCAACCACTAATCTATTTTTTGTTTGTGGATTTGCCTATTCTGGACATTTCATATAAATGGGATCGTATGATATATGGCCTTTTGTGTCTGGCTTCTTTCATTTAGTGTATTTTCAATTTTTCTCTAAGTTGCAGCATGAACCAGTATTTTATTCCTTTTTATGGTTGAATAATATTTCATTGTATGGATATACCACAGTTTGTTATCCATTTGTCAGTTAGTGAACCTTTGGGTTGTTTCCTCATTTTAGTTATGAGTAACATTGCTCTGAACATTCATGTATAAGTTTTTGTGTGGATTTATGTGTTTGATTCTCTTGGATATATATCTAGGCGTGGAATTATTGGGTCTAATACAGTGGACTTTAACTTTTTGAGGAACTGCCAAACTGTCTTCAGTAGTGGCTTTAAAATTTTACATTCTCAGGGAATCCCTGGGTGGTTCAGCAGTTTAGCGCTTGCCTTTGACCCAGGGCATGATCCTGGAGTCCCGGGATCCAGGAAGCCTGCTTCTCCCTCTGCCTGTGTCTCTGCCTCTCTCTCTCTCTCTCTTTCTCTCTCTCTCTCTGTCTATCATGAATAAATTAAAAAAAAAATAAATCTTAAAATTTTACATTCCCAGCAGCAGTGTGTGAAAGTTTAGTTTTTCCATGTTCTGGCTAGTACTTGTTATCTTTTTTTTTTCTTTTAAAGATTCTATTTATTTATTTATGAGAGATACAGAGAGACAGGCAGAGATATAGGCAGAGGGAGGAGCAGACTCCTGTGGGGAGCCCGATGCAGGACTTGATTCCAGGACTCTGGTATCAAGACCTGAGCCAAAGGCAGACACTCAACCACTGAGCCACCCAGGTGCCCTCTATCATTTTTTATTATAGTTGCCCTGGTGTGTGTGAACTGGTATCTCATTGTGCTATATATATATGTAATCTCTACACCTAGCATGGGGCTCGAACTCATGACCCTGAGATTAAGAGTCACATGCTCTTCCAACTGAACCAGCCAGGTACCCCTCATTGTGCCTTTGATTTGCATTTCCCTAATGGCTAATAACGTTGAGCATCTTTTCATGTTCTTCCTGGCCATTTGTACTTCTTTGAAGAAATGTCTATTCAGATCTTTTGTCCATTTTTGAATTGGATTATTCTTTTTATTTTTGAGTTATAAGAACTCATTTATTCTGGATATTAGACCCTTATAGATGGTTTGCAAATATTTTCTCCCATCTTTGCGTTGTCTTTTTGCTTTCTTGGGTATCGTATCCTTTGCAGCACAGTTTCTGATTTTGGTGAATTATTCTTTTCTTGCTGTGGCTTTGGAGTCATATGTAAGAAACTGTTGCCTTGGAACACTTGGGTGGCTCACTGGTTAAGTGTCTGCCTTCGGCCAGGGCATGATCCTGGAGTCCTGGGTCGAGTCCCACATCGGCTCCCTGCCCGATGAGCCTCCTTCTCCCTCTGCCTATGTCTCTGCCTTTCTCTGTGTCTCTCATGAATAAATAAATAAAATCTTAAAAAAAAAAAAAAAAGCTGTTGCCTCATCCAGGGTCAGAAATATTTCTTCTTACAGATTTTTCTAAAATTTTTTAGGGTTTTAAGTTCTTACACTAAAGTTTTGATGATTTTGAGTACTTTTTGTGTGGGTTTGAGATAGATTCTAACTTTTCTTTTGTATTTGTCCCAGACTTTTGGTTGGAAGTTTGTCCTTTTCTCATTGAGTTGATTGCCATCCTTGTAAAAAGTCAACTGACTGTAGATATATGTGGTTTTATTTTTAGGCTGTCAGTTCTATGCCATTGATATATATGTCCTATGCCATGAATTACCTTTTTAAGAATTACTGATTTGTAGGAATTCTTTGTTCTCTTGATTTTTCTTGTCAATATCTGTTATGAATATTTTCTCTAGTATCCCTTAACTGTGGAGTGACGAGTTATCAATTATCAGTGTCCTTTTTCTGTGGCTTCTAGGCCAAAGTCTTTTTTTTTTTTTTTTTTTTTTTTTTTTTTTTTTTTTTAATTTTTATTTATTTATGATAGTCACAGAGAGAGAGAGAGAGGCAGAGACATAGGCAGAGGGAGAAGCAGGCTCCATGCACCGGGAGCCCGACGTGGGATTCGATCCCGGGTCTCCAGAATCGCGCCCTGGGCCAAAGGCAGGCGCCAAACCGCTGCGCCACCCAGGGATCCCCTAGGCCAAAGTCTTGATTTAGAATACAGATTTCTCGGTGTCAAGGTTAGGGAAAAAAGTCTCAAAAGAGAAAATGGTAAAAAAGAAATTTTTTTTTTTTTTTAATGCTAGGCCTTTAATGCATCTGGAAACAATTTTAGCGTATGGCATGAAGTATGCTATAGAAATATCATCTATTTGTGTGAAATTATCCATAGGAAGAGAATTTTTTAAAGAATTTATTTATTTATTTATTTATTTATTTATTTATTTATTTATTTATTTATGAGAGACACACAGAGAGAAGCAGAGACATTAGAAGAAGGAATATCAGGCTCCATGCAGAGAACCTGATGCCAGACTCCAGGATCATGCCCTGGGCTGAAGGCAGGTGCTCAACCGCTGAGCCCACCCAGGCGTTCCGAGAATTTGTATTTCTTTATAGTCACAAACAAGAATTATAAACATGCAAAAAGAAAAAAAAAAAAAAACCGGAGCAGCCCCGGTGGTGCAGCGGTTTGGCGCCGCCTGCAGCCTGGGGTGTGATCCTGGAGACCCAGGATCAAGTCCCACATCGGGCTCCCTGCATGGAGCCTGCCTCTCCCTCTCCCTCTGCCTGTGTCTCTGCCTCTCTCTCTGTGTCTATGAATAAATAAATAAAATCTTAAAAAAAAAAGAAAAAAATACGAATTATAAATGTGCAACCTCCACTAAAATGCATTTGGGAATATGATATGTAATTATAAGGATTGGCTTTGAAATTTTACCAGTTTTGTTTTCTGATGGTTGCTTGATAGTTTGACAGTCTAGTAGAAGAAAAGAATCTGTGGATCTATAAATCAATTTGACTCACTCAGGTTCTTATTCATTTTACTCATATGATAGAAACAGGACTCTTTAGGATGACTTTCTGACAAAAATGAGTTTCTGGTCTGTTATTTTATGATATATATGTCTCTTTTGTAGGTTTGGCCACCTTTAACAACACTTTAGTTGTGTGAGGGGGGTACTTTTGTTTTTCAGTTGCTTTTGGGTGTTTGTGGTAGTTCAACTTTCTTTATTTTGAAAATAGAATAGATATGCAATTATGAAGGAATGCATTCTTTGACATACATGCTTTTATTTAAACTGCTAATTTTTGGGCAGCCTTGGTGGCGCAGCGGTTTAGCGCCGCCTGCAGCCTGGGGTGTGATCCTGGAGACCTGGGATCGAGTCCCACATCGGGCTCCCTGCATGGAGCCTGCTTCTCCCTCTGCCTGTGTCTCTGCCCCTCTCTCTCTGTCTCTATGAATAAATAAAATCTTAAAAAAAAAAAAATAAACTGCTAATTTTAACGTCCAAGACAGATTGTTTTATTAAGTTTCTTTTGAAATGGACATGAAGTAACTTTGAGGATGATTAGAGTGTTTTTGTTTTTGTTTAAAGATTTTATTTATTTATTCATGAGACACATAGGGAGAGAGGCAGAGAGAGAAGCAGGCTCCATGCAGGGAGCCTGATGTGGGACTCGATCCTCAGACTCCAGGACCACGCCCTGAGCCAAAGGCAGATGCTCAGCCACTGAGCCATCCAGATGTTCCTGATTAGAGTGTTTTAATAAACTCTGTTAGGAATGTTAAAAAGAATATTTTGGGGATGCCTGGGTGGCTCAGCGGTTGAGCGCCTGCCTTCAGCCCAGGGCATGATCTTGGAGTCTGGGGATTGAGTCCCACATTGGGCTCCGGGTATGGAGCCTGCTTCTCCCTCTGCCTGTGTCTCTGCCTCTCTTTCTCTCTCTGTCTCTCATGAATAAATAAATAAAATCTTAAAGAATATATATATATTTTGGTGGAAGTATAAGTGATAGGGTTTATGTTTCTATTTGTAGTTTATGTGTAATTAAATGATTTGTTTCAAGCAGAGCAAATAGTTTACACAAAGGGATAATTATTTTTCTTTTATCTCCTTAGGATAGCAGTGAGATTCACTTCAAAGTGAAAATGACAACACATCTCAAGAAACTCAAAGAATCATACTGTCAAAGACAGGTTTGTATGTTATGGTATAAATACAATGCTTTATATGTCATTAATTTTTCTTGTAAAGAAAATTGTCAAAAGAAAAATCTTTTATTATTTTCACCATTAGCAGATCAAGGAGAAAACTCCTTATACCTTGTTTAATTGCGTTTTTCCCATTGTGGCCCATTTCAAAATTTGAATTCATAAGGTATGTGGAATTATTTTGAAAAGCAACTCAGAGTTGTAAAGATAGATATATGAATGCTTCTATCTTAATGGCTCACCAGCATATAGAACAGTAAAGGCGATTTTTGGTGATCACTGTGAAATTTCCTTGTTTTTAATCATGCCTGGTTAGCCATATGTTAAACTTAAGTACTAATATTATCTTTGTAAATAGTACTACAGATTACTGCTAATTGCATTCTGTTTTCAACATCAAGGGATTTTCTTTTTTTTTTTTTTTTAAATCATAAAGGAGGCTTGTTTATACAGATTCTCAAATTCTGGTCTTCGTAAGCTCAATTTATTAGAGCAATAACGAATTCCTTTAATCTACTTAGATTGAAAGTCAGTCTCTACCACTGTCTGACTGTGGGGTCTTAGACAAGTTATATGCCTTGTTTCTCCCTTAGTAGAGTGGGAACATTACCTACATCATGCAGATGACCTACACAAAGCTCTTAACATGAGACTTAAAAATGCTCAATAAATGTTAATCATTATTAATGAAATAGAAAATGTAATTGAAATTAGTATATATAGGAGACAACTAAGATTTTAATAATGGAATCATATTACATGATATTAACTTAGATAATACAGGTTTTTTTTTTAGAAGGTTTGCTTTTTTATAGTTTAAATTTGTAACCAGCATAAAATAAAAATCATTTCTGCCAGAAGAGAAGAGATCACTTAGGTGTTAAGTAAAACAAACATTTCTGTCTCTGTTTTTGATGTTAGTTGCTAAACTCAGTAATATTCGATTAATAGGGGTTCAGCTAGTTCACATTTTAATAATATTGCTGGAAGCTAAAATGGAGATGTTCACAGGGAAGTGCACTCTGCACTGAGAGGCATTGTCACTTAATCCTCATAGCACCTAGTCTTTTCACCCCATCTATAGATGATGGAGTTGATTATTGAGGCAAAACAATGCAAAGTAAAGAGTTAAATCACAATGCTAAAGTGAAAACTAAACTTTGATCCAAGATGAAGGTGCTAGGTTTGGGGAGTTAAAAAAAAAAAATCAATTTAGAATCATTTCCAACTTTCTCATTTATGCTTCAGAGTATACTTTATAGTCTTTAGAAAAAGTTTTTATGCTTCACAGAGGTTTGATAATCTTTTTATTTACTTATCTACAAGGAATAGGAAATTTCATTTATCTGAAATATGTAAGACTTACCCGATAGAGATTGAAAAGTATATAAATATTTATCGAATCATTTTTACATTTTGATGTTATAGATTGGTTTCTATAGAAACTTCTTTGACCCCAACACAAGATAAGATAAAGTCCATGTCATCACAGGTTCATTGTACCTTACCTGGCTAGCTCCTGTGCTTTACCAAATTTCTGTGATTTAAAACTAATTTTGTTTAAAACTAATTATGCTTGTATGGTTGGAAACTAGTGAGAGTGCTCATCCAATTTCTGATTTTATCTTTTATGTTAGCTTAGAGATTTTAGAGGAATCCGGATAGAATAGTGGTTAAGAGCATAAGCTTAGGAACACATTGGGCCTTAAATTGCTGTCTAGCTTATATGCCCTCTCCATGCCTTAGATTCTTTAGCTGTAAAATGAAGGTAAGGTGATAGTACCTACCATTCCAGGGTTGTTGCGATGAACATTATGATTATATATGTGAAATA
This sequence comes from Canis lupus baileyi, assembly GCF_048164855.1. Taxonomy (NCBI): domain Eukaryota; kingdom Metazoa; phylum Chordata; class Mammalia; order Carnivora; family Canidae; genus Canis; species Canis lupus. The sequence goes on from NC_132873.1 coordinate 19,675,121, forward strand.
CTTGGTATAGGGAGGGCCTAGCAAATAAGTGGTGCTCAACAAATGGTAATTATGATGGAATAGATATATCTAGCTTTATGTTCAATGCATTCTATTGAAGCTTTCATACTTGCTTTTTGTGCATCAAAGTTCCTAGTATATGTTTTAAGATTTGTGTGTGTGTGTGTGTGCGCGTATATATGTTTTGATTTTTTGTTCTTTTTTTACTTTTTTAGGGAGTTCCAATGAATTCACTCAGGTTTCTCTTTGAAGGTCAGAGAATTGCTGATAATCACACTCCAAAAGAAGTGAGTCTAATTTCTTCTTTGAAGAAAAATGTTAAATCCTGCATTGAATGATTTGGTTCCCTTGTATTAAGCTACCCTTTTCTTGAACATTATCTGATTTAGGTGGTATATCATTTGTCAGAAAAAGTCTTTTGAGTTGAACTTTCTGTATATTGCCTTAAAAAGTGCCAATAAAAAGAGAGGTGGTGGGGTTTCTGGCTGGCTTAGTGGGTAGAGCATGCAGCTCTTGATCTCAGGGTTGTGTATTTGAGCCCCATTTTGGGTATAGAGATTACTTAAAATCTTAGATGGAAAGTGGGAATTGAGTATTGCAATTGTCTTAAGGCACCATTTTGTTTTAAAGAGGAACAAGTATTCCTCAAATTTGGCAAATTTTTGGTGCACTTTCATGGTGATGGTGACCTTTTATGGTTCAATTTTGACGTTTGACCCATTTTGAGAACTTAATATAGAAGTTTAGTATATATTAATATGTTTGGCTCTGTCACCTTGATTTGTGTTTTTTAATGCTTCCGTGTCTTTAATTGTTTCATTGTATGGACTCTTTGTTTATATATCCCCCCTCCCCTGAGAGGTATCTGAAAGTAATAAAGTGTGGGAGAGAGTATATATGTGTGTGTGCTTTTATATTTATACAGATTTCCCCCTCCAAATACAAGATAACATTTTCGATATTTCTTATAGTGGGAATGGTGATGTATTGTTATTCATTTTTTATTTTGAAACATTTCAAACTTAGAGTTGTTATAAGCCTAGTATATAATATTCTCCCATATAACTTTTTCATTAGATTCACCTGTTTTTAATGTTATGATACATTTGCTTTATCACTTTTTCTGTATACACATATTATTAGTGGTAAATCATTTGAGGTTAATTTACAGATATGACCTTTTACCCTTAAATATTTTAGTTACCTCCTAAGAGCCACAGTTAAATTATCAAATATAGGAGACTTGACATTGCTACAGTACTCTTATTGAATATGCAGTCAAATAGACTTTTCTATTTATCCCAGTAAGGTCCCTTTATAGCCTTTTTATTTTTTATTTATTTTTTTATTTTAAAGATTTTATTTATTCATGAGAGACAGAGAAAGAGAGAGAGAGAGGCAGACACAGGCAGAGGGAGTAGCAGGGGAATAGCAGGCTCCATGCAGGGAGCCTGACGTGGGATTCGATTCCAGGTCTCCAGGATCACACCCTGGGCCAAAGGTGGCGCCAAACTGCTGAGCCACCTAGGCTGCTCTCTTTATAGCCTTTTTAAAAAAAAACTTGACCTAGGATCTCATCTAGGATTAGTGTCTTCTAACTAGTTATTATCCTTCTTTGGCTTCCTTTGATCTGGAACAGTTAGTCTTTGTTTTAAATCACACTGACATTTTTTAAAGAGTTCAGGCCATGTTTTAGAATGTCCTTCAGTTTGGGTTTGTCTGATGTTGCCTCATGATTAGATTCAGTTTTGTATTTTTGGTAGTAGCAGTACAGAGTGAAGCTATGTACTTCTAAGTGCATAACATCAGGAAGTACAGGATGTTCATTTGTTTTGTTATGAGTAACATTAACTTTGGTCAACTTTAGTCAAGGTGGCAACTGGCAGATTTATTCATTGTAAAAAGTTATTTTCCTTTTAAATTAATAAGTAATTTCTGGGGAGATACTTTGAAATTGTGATTATTCTTTAAATATTGGCCAGTGGTGGCCCCTTCAAGTTGGTGTCTGTGTTCTTTTTTGATATGTCTCCCTTCTTTTTTCAAGTTTTTATTTTGAAATAATTTCCATCTTACAGGAAACTTGCAAGAATGGTACTAAACATTTTACTCTCTTCTACCTAGATTGGTTTTTAAATTTTTGCTACCTTTAGTTATTTCTTTCTGCTCGTGTATATGTGCATTTATTACCAGAACCACTTGGGAGTAGGTTGCAGACACCACTGTCATTAGTAAATGATACTTGATACTACTTGATAGTGTGTATTTCTTAAGATCAAGTAGATTGTTTTACATAACCATAGTATTCTATCAAATTCAGGACACTTAACAGTGTTAGAATACTTTACAACCTAATTTTATCATTTGTCCCAATTACATCTCCTATAACAAATTTTCTCCTCCATCACATGATCCAGTTCAGTATTAAGATTTTTTATTTAGGTTTCTCTTTAATCATCTTTAATTTAGAACAGTTCCTCAGCCTTTCTTTGTCTTTCATAACATTTACATTGTTAAAGGGTACAAACCAGTTATTTTCTAGAAAGTCCCTCAATTTGGTCTGGTCTATTTCCTCATGATTAGATTCAGGTTATGCATTTTGGGCTGGAATACTACATAAATGGTGATGTGTCTGTCTTAGAATGTAATATCTGGAGTATACAAAGTCCCTTATTGATAATGTTTATTTTTACCACTCAATTTAACTTTTTTTTTTTATTACAGTGTAATTGTTATTTTTCCTGTTGTAATTAGTGGAAACATACTTTGAAACTATGAAACTGGGATCCCTGGGTGGCGCAGTGGTTTGGCGCCTGCCTTTGGCCCAGGGCACGATCCTGGAGACCCGGGATCGATTCCCACATCAGGCTCCCGGTGCATGGAGCCTGCTTCTCTCTCTGCCTGTGTCTCTGCCTCTCTTTCTCTCTCTGTGACTATCATAAATAAAAAAAAAAAAAAAAAAAAAAGAAAGAAACTATGAAACTACATGAATATCCTCTTTGTCATCAAACTTTTCCCTGATTTAGTATCCACCTACTTTCTTGAGTACTTTTTTTCTTTTCTTTTAAGTAATCTCTACACCCAACATAGAGCTTGAACTCTCAACCCTGAGATGGAGTCTCATGTTCCACTGAGCCAGCCCAGTGCTCCTTGAGTACTTTCTTAATGTTTGGCACAATAAGATGTTTCAAACTCATCTTGTATTTTCCCTGTCCTTTTTTTTTTTTTTTTAAAGATTTTATTTGTTTATTCATGATAGACGTAGAGAGAGAGACGGAGACACAGGCAGAGGGAGAAGCAGGCTCCATGCCGGGAGCCTGACGCGGAGCTCGATTCCGGGGCTCCAGGACCACACCCCGGGCCAAAGGCAGGCACTAAACCACTGAGCCACCCAGGGATCCCTGTATTTTTCCTGTCCTTATTTGATATAATCTCCACTTGATTTTAGCCAAAAGGCTGAGAAGTGATAATTTGATAAAATCTCTACAACACAGTAGATATTGACTATATTTAAGTGCCACATTCCTCAATGTCATTAATAGATTATCTTTTCAGAAGCATAATGGGGCAGAGGAAGAGACAGTAGGTATTTAGGGAGTAACGTCCTTCTACTCATTATTCATTCATCTCTACAGAGTTACTTCTTGAAGCTGACTGCTTCATATTTTCCATAACTGGAGGATATGTGGTGCCTCCCCAACTTAAAGGTTTCTTGTAATGTTGCATTTTATTCCTTGCAATCTTTACAGGCTATATATGCAACTAAAATTAAGTTTTGGGGCACGTGGCTGTCTAAATCAGTGGAACATGTGATTCTTGATCTTGGAGTTGTGAGTTCAAGCCCCGCGTTGGGTGTAGATGTTACTTAAGGATAAAATCTTTAAATAAAGTTCTAACAGCATCTTTAATTATTTTAATATACAAATATACACCACAATCAAGATATCCATAACACTAGAGGCAGTGTAATCACTTAAAAAGTCCTAAATCCATGTGTGTGTTTTTGTTTTTGTTTTTAGGATGTATTTATTAGAGGGGTGCCTGGATGTCTCAGTGGGTTAAGCATCTGCCTTTGGCTCAGGTCATGATCCCAAGGTCTTGGGATTTTTTATTAAAAAAAATTTTTTTTTTAATTTTTAAAATTTATTTATGATAGAGAGAGAGAGAGAGGCAGAGACACAGGCAGAGGGAGAAGCAGGCTCCTTGCACCGGGAGCCCGATGTGGGACTCGATCCCGGGTCTCCAGGATCGTGCCCTGGGCCAAAGGCAGGTGCCAAACCGCTGCGCCACCCAGGGATCCCAGGTCTTGGGATTAAGCCCCATGTTGTTGGGCTCTGCTCAGCAGGGAGTCTGCTTCTCCCTCTGCCTGCCGTTCTGCCTACCTGAATGCCCTCACACTGTCAAATAAATAGAATCTTAAAAAAAAAAAAAGAAAAGATTTGATAGCATGAGCATGGGGAGGAGGGACAGGAGGAGAGGGAGAAAGAATCGAAGAATCTCAAGTAGATTCCAGCTGAGTGTGGAGCCCAAACATGGGGCTCGATCTCACAATTCTGAGATCATGACCTGAACTGAAACCAAGATTTGGACGCTCAACCGACTGAGCCACCCAGGCACCCCTGTCTGTTTTATTTTTATTTATTTTTTATTTTTTTGTTTTTTTTTGGTGTTTATTTTATTTTTTATTTTTTTTTAAATTTATTTTTTATTGGTGTTCAATTTACTTGTTTTATTTTTAGATTTCTTACTCTTTTCACATTTTGTAATTCACCAAAAATATCACCTATAACTTTTCTCAGTAGAGATTACTGATTTTAGACTTCCTTTTATTTTTCATTTGCTTTTGTGATCCACTGTAATTTAGTGGAAACTATACTAGTTTTTGTTTTCAGTCTGCCTGTTAACAATGCTTCTGAACCCTGACTGCACACCAGAATCAACAAATTGATGTTCCTTTACCCTCACTGAGGGTGATACCTGGATTTCTGTGGGACACCATGCCCCCTTACATACTCTTTTCTTTTTTAAATAAAGAATATTCATAGTTGAAAATAATAAAAAGCAATCAGAGTATATGAAATGGAAAGTAAACATATTCTGATTATCTCTGCATTCCTATTTCTCAGAGGCAGCCATTGTTAATAGTGTCTTTAAGAAAAAATTCTAGAATATTTCAGTGCATATAGGACACATCAAAAAAACAAAACACCAAAACAACCACGCTATTAATTGCCTCTGCTTTGCTTAGCATTCTGTAAAAGGCATTTTGAAGGACCCCCGTTTTTTCTTTAAGGATTGAGAGGGGCTAGGCTGACAAATCTAGCTTGTAAAATTGGAGTTATCAAGTAAGAGTAGATGTCTAGATAACGTTTCTACATTCAGAGTGGTCACTATCAAAATAGTAGTTAACTGCCAGAAGGAATTATAGATGACAAAGCAAACCACTTCAAAATGAATCCCTAGGCAGTATTTTTCTAACTAAAACCACCTATATATATATATATATATTTTTTTTTTTAAGATTTTATTTATTCATGAGACACAGAGAGACAGGCAGAGACACAGGCAGAGGGAGAAGCAGGCTCCATACAGGGAGCCCGATGTGGGACTGGATCCCAGGTCTCCAGGATCATGCCCTGGGCTGAAGGTGGCGCTAAACCGCTGAGCCACCAGGGCTGCCCAAAACCACATATATTTTAAAGTGAGATCAAGTTTTTTGAAATAAAGAGATTCTATCAAGTATCTTGATTCTATCAAGTAATTGCATCTAAAAGTAAAATGGTTTTCTGGAAGATACACCATCAAACTATTGTTTAAACTATGAAATACATGTTTCATTAGATTTAAAACTCCTTTGAGGTATTTTTAAAAAACACACTTTAGGGATGCCTGGGTGGCTTCGTGTGTTAAGTGTCCAACTCTTGATTTCAGCTCAGGTCATGATCTCAGGGTTGTGAGATTGAGCCCCATGTCGGGCTCCATGCTGAGCCTGCTTAAAATTCTCTGTCTCCCTCTCCCTCTGCCCCTCTTCCCACCCCCTACCCTGCTCATGTATGCATGGTGCGCTCTAAAAAAATTAAAAAAAAACAAAACACTTTATATGCTGAATAGACTGGGAGGTGAACTGGCTCAGCAGGGTTAGATGAATGACTTCACAGCCAGAATCAGGAGGAAAGACATACCGCTATGTTCTTTAGATTAAAGGAAACCCAGGGACGCCTCAGTGGCTCAGCGGTTGGGCATTTGCCTTCGGCTCAGGGCGTGATCCTTGATTCCCAGGATTGAGTCCTGCACTGGTCTTCTTGCATGGAGCCTGCTTCTCTTCCCTCTACCTGTGTCTCTGCCTCTCTCTCTGTGTCTCTCATGAATAAATAAATAAATAAAATCTTAAAAAAAAAAAAAGGAAACCCAGATTCTTAATCTTAGAGCAGGGTAACTATGGATTACTTCTGTATCTTTTTGCATTTTAAAACAATGGCCACATAATTGCAGCCAATGAAAAAATTAGTGCTTTTATATTCTAACATATTTTTTTATCCTCTTACAGCTGGGAATGGAGGAAGAAGATGTGATTGAAGTTTATCAGGAACAAACAGGGGGTCATTCAACGATTTAGATATTCTTTTTATTTTTTTTTTCTTTACCCTCAATCCTTTTTTATTTTTAAAAATAGTTCTTTTGTAATGTGGTGTTCAAAACGGAATTGAAAACTGGCACCCCATCTCTTTAAAACATCTGGTAATTTGAATTCTAGTGCCCATTATTCATTATCACTTGTTTTCATTGTGCTGATTTTTGGTGATCAAACCTCAGCCCCCTTCATATTGCCCTTTCCTTTTTAAAAATTACATGTGTGCACAGAGAGGCCACCTTTTCCAGGACTGTGCATTTTCAGGCTTGTGATAAATAAGATCGACCAATACAAGTGTTCATGATGACTTTCCAATTGGCCCTGAAGTTCTAGCATGTGATTGCTTCACTCCTGGACTATGACTTTCAGTGGGAGATGGAAGTTTTTCAGAGAACTGAACTGTGGAAAAATGACCTTTCCTTAACTTGAAGCTTCTTTTAAAATTTGAGGGTCTGGACCAAAAGAAGAGAAATATCAGGCTGGAGTCGAGAAGACAGAGATGATGAGAGTAAATGACTAACTCCAAAGATGGCTTCACTGAAGAGAAAGCATTTTAAGATAAAAGTCTTGTCAGAAGATCCCAGAAAAGTTCTAATTTTCATTAGCAGTTAATAAAGTTATTCATGCAGAAGTGTATTCAACAGAACACTGCTCTTTTTGATTTTATTTGTACTTTTTGGCCTGGGATATGGGTTTTAAATGGACATTGTCTGTACCAGCTTCATTAAAATAAACAAAATATTTGTAAAAACCGTACTAATGTTCATTTTATTTTTAATTGTATAGAAAGAAAAAAGAAAATGCCTAAAAGTTTTCTTGCATAATACTGGAAATTATTGTTTGTACATGGTACAAATAAATTTTTCAGTACTGTACAGTGATGATGATCATGACTTTGAAGCACTGAAAGCTACTGAAGTGCCTTTGAATTAAGGATTTAATTAAGGCCACGCTACCTTCTTAAATACTCAGTGTTCTGTTTTTTTTTTTTTTTTTAACTTGATATTCTTGTATGGTGCATATCTATGATATAGTTATCTAGTCATGTTGAATAAATGGGCATGCCAAAAATTAATTGATTCATATTGATAATTCTAAGTTTTTCCTTTAACAGTTTACAGAATGTTTTCTGCTTAGGTTAAGGTTTGGTATACTTTGTTTATATTTGTTTATATTTTCTTTTTATTTCATCTTAAATATTTAAACTTTGTATAAAATTAAAGTACTAAATTAGTTCCTATTAGAGGGCTTAGCTTTTTAACTCTTAACGAATCACAGGATTTAGTATATGTATGCATACACATAATCCTCTTTCGTGTTATTCCAGGTAGAATGTCATCTGAGTACTTTAGAAGAGCAAATAAAACTTATCTCTAATACATTTTATAAACCCTTATAGCTTAAATACCCTACTCAAGTCACCTGTTAAAAAAAATTGGCTTGCCTTACAAATTCCTATGTCTGACCCTAACTGAAAAATTATTTGTGTTGTACATGTTTACCTTAGGTAAGTTAGAGCCTTTAGATTGTCACCTGGCATTTATCATATTATATTAAGTAGTGACTAGGAATGGGGCCCTTTTCTGAAAAATCCTCATTGAATTGCGTATTTCTTTCAGGCCTGAGTAACAAACTTGATAGGCTATTTGAGCTATTCAGAATGCAAGAGTATGTAGTTGGTATCTTAATTTTGTTTGTATCTCTGTCTGAAGGTTAGCATTTAGGTGGTAGAGTTTAGCTTTGGGGAAATAAACTTATTTAGTTTATTGGATTCTTCTAAATACGTTGCATTCTGCTATGGTTAACTTACTAAAATGTGCTTATCTGGTGTAGTAGTGCTGGTAAACTAGGACTTTCACAGCAACAATTTTATAGAATATCAGATTTGAAAAGGAACCTTGAATAACATTTAGTGTAGCTGCTCTACCTGGTGCTTGACTGCAACATCCTAAATTTGTAAAAGAAGGGAGAAAATAAAGTCGGTAATGGTAATTTCCCCCACAAGGATGTTTTCCTTGAGTGCTCTTTCTTCTGTTCTTGTATTATTTGAAATGCTCCTTTCTTACCTGCTTAAGCATTGTTGAATGACTTGAATGAATGAATGAATGTGCAAGTAGGATGGACAATTCTGAGAAAAAGTTTGCGACATATTTAAAATCACTGACTGATAGTGTTTTGGCCATTTTATTTTCTGTTTTACAAATAAAGCAAATAGCTAAAAGTCATCAAATCTAAGCAAGTCTGATAATAGCAATACAGAATAAAAATTACGCTGGACTTCTGGATTGTAGAAGTACGGTTCCTGTAAAGAGCAAATACTTTACAGCATTGGTGAGAAATTTGAGGGAATCCTCTGCAAATACTCTGTTTTTCAGCTGCAGACAGTGAAGTTTAGAGTAGGGCCAAAGGAAATTTGTAGGAAAATTCAAGTTCAGATACTGCTTGCTTTAACATCCTTTTATATATCTTGCTTGTAAAGATCTCTCATCCCTTTTAATGATCATTCTAGGATAGATACTTATTTAAAGAGATGTTAAAGAAAAATTAAGATTATACCTTAATAGAGTATGATTTTTAAAAACAGGGAAATTGTGGTGCGGGGGGTTGAGCGTCCCACTCTTAGTTTCAGCTTGGGTCCTGATCTCAGTGTTGTGAGATCAAGCTACACGTTGGGCTCTGCACTCAGGGTGGAGTCCACTTGAGATTCTCTCTCTGCTCCTCCCCACAGCTTGTGCTTTCTGTCTAGATAAATGAATAAATCTTTAAAAAAAATGGGGAAGTTATGTGAGTGGTTGGATCTTAAAGGCATAGGAACAAATCCTCAAGATTTGTTAATTATCGAGTCTAGAACAGGACTGTCCAGAGAACTTTCTGTGATGTTGGAAATGTTCTACATCTGTACTGTCCAGTAAGGTAGCCAGTAGCTACATGTGGCTATTGAGCACTTGAAATGTGGTTAATGTAGCTGGAGAACTGAATGCTTAACATATTTAAAGTTATATGTGGCTACTTAATTGGCCAGTGTAGCTCTAGAATCTATATTTTGAGGAAGTGAGAATACCTTGAATAAAATGGCTCATTTTGTTCAAATGAACATTTATCAAGAGATTACCTTGTTTTAAATGGACAAATTTTAGATTCTTAGGATGAAATGTATGTGTTTTTGCCTTATAGAGAATGAAGTTCTTAATAAATGAACTCACTCCTTAGCTTATTCAGAATTATTTGCATTATAGAATTTCCACTAATCTGCAACTCTTTCAGACACACTGTGAAATGAAATACTTCAAGTTAGGTATGCATGGTGGGAAGGGGTAGTGGGAATTGAGGTCCTAGAGTGAAGTTCAGTGTGGGTTGAGGTGAACTCGATGAAATGGAATATCATTTCCATTATTAGAATTTCTGTCACCACCTCCCAACTTACTTTTTAGTTTTCTTCTAGCCTTAAGATCTGGGTATTTGTAGAAACTGGAAGTAAGAGTAGACCCACGATCTGGAAATGTTCCGTGTCCACTGCAGGCCACTGGCTTCCTTATAGAGTTCTTGATGGAAATGAAGTCGTTTCTTCAAAGCATCTTTTTGCCTAAGGAAACAACCCACCCACAATCCCAATATGGTTAAGCATCCTAGAAATTGCCCTTAGAAGCTAGTAGAAGAACTTTGGATTTGAGCAATCATCAGCTAGACTGGGGGCTACTGATCTTGCATTTTAGTGGAAGATCATACTCTATTCATTTAGTGACTTTACACATGAGTTTTAGAGTTTCATGAGCCTTTTACTGGAAAAGTAAAAGGAAAGTTCTTAAACTTGTATTGCTGGAACGGACTCCCTTGTTTCAAACAGGAGGAAACGGGCCAGAGAAATTAAAGTACCTGGGCCAATGTCACGCAAGTGAAGATGAAACAGCCAGCTGGCATCAAATTGTAACCCTTGGTGGAATGAGGCTCGACCCCTCAAACACCCCTTTAGTTACTTGGTTTCCTGGTCTCAGCTACTTGGACTAGCTTTACAAAATTGTTTAGCTTGCTTTTGGTCTTGATGCTTACGAACTCCGTCCTGCTGCTATGATATGTAGAATATATAATTTTGACTTGAATCAAGACTTCTGTAATGATATGTTTTTTAATTCACCTAACAGGTGGGGGGAAAAAGTTGAATAAAGTCCAGGAGTGGAATAACTCAAGATTAGGTAGAAAAGCTTGAAATAAAATTGTTCTGACTGCCTTCTCTTCCTAGTCTCCTAAGGGGTACTTCATTAGCTTAGATTCAACTTAAGTTGTAGAAAATACATTTCAGGGGGTAAAACTGTTTAGTCAAGATTGGACTCACATGGTTTTTTGTGTTGTGCTTCTTTACCCTTCAAATTTGATGGTTCTAAAGAGGGATGTCTGTTGCTTTCACTAAGGAGTGGAAATTCATGAGAAAGCAACTACAGGGAACCTAACTTATAAAGAGTGTGTCGAAACCAAGCTACTCAAGAAATTCATCATCAGGGGATGTGGGTGGCTCAGTCGGTTAAGCATCTGCCTTTGATTCAGGTCATGATCCTAGGGTCCTGAGATCGAACCCTGCATTGGGCTCCCTGCTCATCGAGGAGCCTGCTTCTCCCTCTCCCTCTGCCCTTCCCTGCTGCTCATTCTCTCTCTCAAATAAATAAAAATATTAACAACAACAACAAAAAGAAACATGCTATCATCAGAAAGATGAAATGATCATTATACTATTGTAAAAGAAAAGAGGGGGAATGCCATTGGCCTTTGTTATATTAGTTATGTACTATTACTTCAATGACCTCATCTGGAAGTATTCTTTGTGCCTTGTTCACTTGGTTCCAGCCATACTTTCTTTTTTTTATTATTATTATTTTTTAAAGATTTTATTTATTTATTCATGAGAGACACAGAGAGAGAGAAAGGCAGAGACGCAGGCAGAGGCAGAGCAGGCTCCATGCAGGGAGCCCGACGTGGGACTGGATCCCGGGTCTCCAGGATCACACCCTGAGCTGCAGGCGGCGCTAAACCACTGTGCCACCAGGACTGCCCCTCTGACTTTCTTTTATTCCTCCAACATGCCAGTTTCATTCCTTCCTTTGAACCTTTGCACTCACTGTGTACCTGTTGGAATATTTTTCTCCCAGATGTTTATGTGGCTCTTTGTCATTTAGGTTTCACTTTATATAACAGTTTCTCTGATAAGTTTTGCCCTGGCTGACCAATCTAAACTAAGCCTCCTGCAATCCTATCATATGTTTAAAACTTTTCCTATATAGCATCTATTAGCAGCTGAAAAAAAATACTTGTCTCCCTACCCCCAGCTGTAGAATATAAATGCCAAGGGAGAAGAGACCTCTGTTTTGCTTACTCCTGAATTCCCAGCGTCTAGAAGAGTGTTTGGCACACAACAGGTAACCAAAAAATACTGAGAAAGGCAGTGGTTCAGAATTTGTGTGTGTGTGTGTGTGTGTGTGTGTGTGTGTGTGTGTGTGTGTGAGATGTGGTCCTGACACTGCCCACCTCACGATTTAGCCTTGATCAAGATCCTTCTCCCTCTTTGGGACTTGAGTTTCTCACCTGTAAACTAGATGGCTGAGATAGATAACATCTAAACACCCTTCCAGCTTCAATACAAGTTCTATAAGCCATGAAGAAATTCTGACATTGGCAGCAAAAAGAATCTGTTTTTTTAATTCTTCCAAACCATGCTTATGGAAAGTGGGAGACCTTCAGTGTCCAAAGGCAGCACTAGCACTAGGGAATCAAGCCCTTGAAACAATCTCCCTGTGGCAACCGTTGCCCAAATATCCTACCTGGCTTGTTCCTGTGCTTGTTTCATAGCTTCCTCCAGAGCCAGCCTGGCTGCTTCCTCCTCCCTTTGCCTTCTCTCCTCTGCTTCCAGCTGCGCCTTCTCTTCTGCTTCCTGCTTCCTATGCTGGTACTCTAGCCGTTCTTCTTCAGCCATCTCCATCAGGCGTTTCTGTTCTTCTGCTAACTGCATTTCCAATTCCTTCTCCTTCTGCCTCTCAACCTCTATGGAATAGAAAAGGGGGTAGGCTCAGCAGGGGTCTCATTAGTGGAGAAATCTAACTCCCAAGTCTGATTCCCAGGGATTCCCCATGAGATGGTGTGCAGCTTACCTGCCAGGAGGCTGCCAGCTCCTGTGGGGATCATGTTGGGGTCAGTTTAGGAGTCCTTTATCAAGCACCTACTATGTGCAGTGCACTGTGCAATTAGTACAAAACCTTGGCGGAAAGTTTTCCAGGGCCTAGGGTGCTCACGGGTGGTATGCAGATAGTTGGGGAGAGGCGTCAGATCAGGATCTGCAGAAATTTTGTGCTGACTCGGCTGACCTGACCAGCCTAAAGAGTGTCATTTGCTCAAGTCCCTTCCTCTTCCTCAAAAGTGAGGCTGTAGAGATTCTACATCTCAGCACCCGAAAGGGCAGGCTGCCCGAAGCTATCCAGATGGTCGTTTCTGTCTGCTAGGGAAGGAAGCAAGGAGCAGGGCGGTGTCTCCAATGTAGGCAGCTTCCGAGCAGTGCTAACATGGCAATGGGAGGGGCAGGGTCCCAGGTCAGGAGAGGGCTGAATTGGGAGCGGGGCCCAAGAGTCCTTTCCACAAGTGAGTCTGTCTTATTTTGATCTTCTATCTTGACTCACTGTAGTCACTCATATTAATCACTTTGAAAAAAAATAGCTTATACATTTAGAGTGCTTCACACAGTAAGGCCTAGGATAGGAATAACTCTGGGGAGATTCAAATGAACACCCACAGTGGGATAAAAATACTTCTGCCCCAGATAGGAGAGGCAGATTGCTCCAGAACCCCTCCTCACCAGCTCGCTTGGCTTCTTCCTGCTGCTTTTTTCTCTGTAGTTCTTGCAGTTTCCTCCAGAACTCCTCCTGTTGCTGCCGGACTCTCTCCTGGGCCACTTGCAACCGATGTTGCCGCTTCCTCTCCTCCTCCTCCTGCCGCTGCCGTTCTTCTTCCAGTCTCTGCTTCCTCAGGCTAAGAAAACCCACAGGATGGTCAGGGAAATGGCAGAAAACACTGGGACATCCTTGTGAGACTAGCCAACAGGCAGGGCCCCTGGTGGAGACTTTGCAGCCCCTGGTCGATGCTCTGGAGTGACCTGTTCAGAGGACATTTTGGTGTCCAAGGGAAGCCTGAGTAAAGAGCTGAAGCCAGAACACAACTGACCTGTAACTAGAAGCCCCAAGCTTCACCACACAGCTCAGTGCTCTGGCGTCGGGGCATTAAGTTCCCAGAGCTTCGTTTCCCCCTCTTACAAGATGAGTTTTAAAACTCTAGTCTCAACAGGGTTGTTGTAAAGATTAAATTAAACGAGTCAGGGCACCTGGGTGGCTCAGGGCATGACCTGGGGTCCTGAGATCGAGTACCACATCGGGCTCCCTGCAGGGAGCCTGCTTCTCCCTCTGCCTATGTCTCTGCCTCTCACTCAGTGTCTCTCATGAATAAATAAATAAAATCTTTTAATTAATTAGTTAATTAAATGAGTCAAGGCTTATGAAAGAATTTAGAACAATGTAGAGAGTCATAGGGGCTCAACAAATGTTTGCAGGGCTGCATTACAAGCCCTTCGAAGAAGATCCCATGAACATGTACCTGGAGTAACCCTCATGGCTAGGACACTACACCTTATCTTTGGTCCAGGTTGTCCCTAGGATAACTGAGGACAGAGAAAAACGAGATGTGCTGTTTTACTCCTGGGCACGAGTCTCAGAACCCACTACGTCCCTAGCGGAGGTCAGCCCCGGCCTTGTGTGGCTGCCTCCTGCGTGGTCGCAGCCTCGGCGGCTCTACGCACCGGTTCTCCTCCGCGCGGGCCCGCTGCTCCAGCTCCAGCTCCTCCTTCATCCTCTCAGCCCTCTCCAGCTGCTCCTGAAGGAGCCGCCTCTGCTCTTCCTGGTCCCTTCGCCTCCTCTCCACTTCCAAGCGTCTCATCTCAGCCCTCTCTGCTCGCAGCCTGTCCCGGGACGCTCCCTCTTGCTCCCTCTCGGCGAGGAGGGCCTGAGGAACCAGAGTGAAAAGCAGAGCCTGTGTCGGGGCGAGCCCTCCTCTGCAGCCCAGTGGTGCCTCTCAGCAGCAGCAGACCACGGAGTGGTTTCCACACCGACTGCAGCCCCTGGCTTGGGCTCTGGGGTCTGACTGGCCCGCATCCAAGTCTCTTATTTGCTTCAGGATTTGGAGGTCACAACTTAATTTCCCTGATACTGTCTTCCTCTTGGGGCTGTTACCGGGATGAATTGAATAGTGAAAGTGCCAAAATAATGTCTGGCACATTGTATGTCTGGAGTTTTCAGCCCTAGCTGCACTTTACAATCATGTGAGGAGCTTTTAAAAATTACTTGACGGCAAGGCCCCCTACAGACTAATAAAATGAGAATATCTAGATGGGAGGCCTTGGTGGTTTAGAAAGCTTCTCAGGTGATCCTAGTGAAGCCAGGGCTGGGAACCACAGGTTCTAGATAAACGCTATCTTACCAGGGGTGGTCTTAGGTATAAATGCTTTAGATTCACACTCCCATGCAAACCCACTTTTTCTTTTCCTTTCTTTTTTTTTCTTAAAGATATTATTTATTTATTCACAACACACACATACACATACACACACACACACACACACACACACACAAACACACACGGAGGCGGAAACACAGGCAGAGGGAGAAGCAGGCTCCATGCAGGGAGCCTGATGTGGGACTTGATCCTAGATCTCCAGGATTACACCCTGGGCTGAAGGCAGCGCTAAACCGCTGGGCTACCCAGGCTGCCCACAAACCCACTTTTTCAATGAAAGGTTCTCTCAGTTACTGTGAAGGATGTCTTAGCTTTCTTTTTCTCCCGAACACCCCTTCCACTGTCAGAAATACGCCCATGAGGGGAAATGAATGCAACTCTTCCATGGGTGCTCTGTGTATCCAACTCGGGGTGAAACTTCTTGGCCTTTTTTTTTTTTTTTTTTTTAAGCCTTTGCAGAGCAGCACAGCACTACACACTGACAATGCATCTAAGAAATCTAGTTGTCTAGCAGGCTCAGGAAAGTTTTGCTCATAGGTTAAAATTTTCATCTCTGGTGTAGAGTGGAATTCCAATTCCATAGTATAGGCAGCTGGGAGGACTGGGAACTAAAAAGGAAAAAAAATATGTCTAAAATCCTTTATGGAAGACTATGGGCTATAAAATAAAGAAAAACACAATAATTTAAAACTGACAAGAGCCCTGATTTTAGAGTCAAAGGACTTGGATGTAAGTCTTGGCCCTACTGCTTGATGGTTGTATAACTTCTGGCAACTGCGATACTTATTTCCACACCTCAGTTTCTAGGTCTGTGAAATGGGATAATCCCATCTGGCTCACAAGTGTGGCTGTAAAGATTAAACGGGATTCAGCAGAGTTGTACCATATGCACATGTAATTTATGTGGGTTTACCCACAGCAGTTTAGCTGTGGGTATAAATGCAGTGTTTTAGAGATACTCCTTTTTCTCTCCTACAACAAAACCTCTAAATGCAGTTCAGCACCTTCATCCCAGTGGAAAAAAAATTTATTTATTTTTATGATTTATTCCAACAACAGAGAAAAAACTGGTTGTGTTGGTCTTACTGAGAGATGTATCTGTTGGTATTTTTTTTCTTTTTTTGATTAATTGCAGGGATTTTCAAGGGCAATTTTCCTTACACTCACTCAGTTTTTCTCTTAAATACCTGACATTAGAATCAAGTCTCCTGGAACAAAATTATACGCCACAGCACCTTGTAAAGACAGGTATGTTTGTACGAGCTGCCTGTGGCTCAGCTGTGTGCCACAGAAAATTAGGAAAGAAGGAATTTCCATAGCTTTTGGGAGGCAATCAAAACATTAGCTCCCAGCCAAGTCAAGGACATGTGCTTGGCTCTGATGGCCAAAATCTACCTTCTCCTATAACTGTGAGGGCTGTGCCAACTTCCTGCTCCTCAAGAGATGAGTATATGCTGTGGCAGTGTGGGAGCCTCCTAGAGTGCATCATTTCAGAGGGGCTTTGCCACCCTGTGTCTTTGATCAGCTCTGGCTTCTTAAAGGGTCAGAGGTATCAAAGTAGAACAAATAAAACCATGATGTAGGGGTGCCTGGGTGGCTCAGTCGGTGAAGCTCTGCCTTCAGCTCAGGTCGTGATCCCAGGGTCCTGGGATCAAGTCCCACATTGAGATCCCTGCTCAGTGGGGAGCCTGCTTCTCCCTCTCCCTCAGCCCCTTTCCCCTGCTCATGCCCTCTCTTCCTCTCTCTCTCAAATAAATAAATATTTAAAAAGGAGAAAATATTAAAAAAAAATAAAACCGTGATGTAGAGCATTGTTTGAGTAACTGCACTATGACTCACAGCAATTTTTCCCATCTCTTATACCAGTAAGAACAGACATCTCTCTGTCTGAGGTGAGAATATTGGACCTTACTTTGGAAGGGTCCTCATAACTTCTTTCTTCTTTAGATTCCATGTTTCCGGTGACAGGTATAGTCTGGGTGGGTGATGATCTTCCATCTATGGACACTTGGCTCTCCTGAGCATCATACTTGTGGGAAAACCAAATGTCCTCCACAACAGAATCTGTAGGAGAGAAACCTCTATCTAAAGTGTCTTCTGTTTCCTTAGGGTTAATGACATCAGGCCCATTCAGCTTTGCTATTTCCAGATTCCTTTTCTTCTGTGTCCTTTTCCTTTTGGGTGTTGGTTTTCTTTCTTTGGGAATTGGCTCTGATTTCTTTTCAGCCTTTGATTCCTTTGACTTTCCTGGAGAAAGCAAAGAAGAACAATTGGGGACAGAGTTGTAGCTAAGTAAATGTGATCTCTGCATCCTTTTCAGTAGCTTTTAAACTTCCATGTACAATGTAATCACCTGGGGTGCAGATTCCTGAGCTCCACTCCTAGAGTCTGATTCTGTAGGAATCTGCATTTTAATGACCACTCCAAGTGTTTTGAGAAGGGTTGTCCATAGACCACCCTTTGAGAAACTGCCTTATCCTATTTGGATCAACTGTAATTCAATAGTCTTACAACTAAAAAAGTTCTGTTTCACCCCGACCTATGGTAGAGGCAAGACTCTCCAGAGGAGAAAACAACAGACACAGACAGAAAGTCAGGCCTCAAGAGTCTGGGTTGAGGTTGCAGCTTTGTAACTTGGCAAAGTTTAAGCCTTCCATACTGTAAGCACTCTTCTTCAATTTGCCTCTGGGGACCACAAGTATTTCCTTTCCCCAGTCCTGCCAATGCAATCCAAGTCATGGGCTATAACAATGTAAGGTCAGCAAGACTTTAAAAAGCAAATCTCAAAAATAGATTGGGCCCAGGAAACAATCCAATGTCATCCTTTCTGACAGCCTTTGATTCATCTGGAGGGTCTTCTAAATCATGTGGCCAGGAAAGAATGGGTCTAAATTTTAAACTAAAGAAAGTCTTCAGAAGCATGGGAATCTAAATTCCTTGGAAGGTACAACACAGGGAATCAAGAAGAAAAGTGGTAGCTGGGGTAATCATTCAGCTACCCAAAACCTTTTGCTTCCTAAATGCTTTCACTGCCCAATTCTTAAATTATGACAGATAGTAACTCACAGAAATAATAATGCTTGCTTTATGGAGATGTTTTGGGGATTTCATGATGTCATATATGCAGGGCTCCTAATACAATGAGTAGTCAGTAAATAGGTGCTGCTATTATTATTATTATTATTATTATTATTATTATTTCCTCTTTATCACAGGTCTCTAGGAAACCCTGCTTTCCTCTCTTCTCTACTGACATGAAGTAAGGCTGCAAGAGCATCTTTAGCCAGAGATAGTCAAAAAGACTCAAAACAGGGAGTTTGTCCCATTGGATTCATGCTGAATCTCTGTGACATGTCCCAGCCCTATTAGGTGTCTTTTCCTGGGTCGTCGGTCAAGGGCACACTCCCTTACCAACAACAGCCTCTGCTTCCCTGTGGACCTTTCCTTCTCTCCTCTCCTTAGGTACCTTGGACTTGTCTGTTTTGGTTCTTTTCTTTCTCTTGGCTTTGTCAATCAACTCCATCTCCTAAAGGTGAGAAATTAAGGAAGAGGATCATAATATGTGTAGAAAACAAGGGGAAAAAAACATCAAAGGAAGATTATGTTGAACAAAACAGAATGGTTTAGAATGGAATTTGTGTGGGTTCCACATGAAGCAGAAGAGGGAGTCTTAGAGCTGGTGCAGAAATCCTAAGGTTCAGCCTTTCCTTTAAAACTGCTAGGTATAATGCCATTGGAGGAAAGAGGAACAGAATACACTTTAGGATGTCTCCTTTCTGGTGCTAAATTGTGATCTATAGAGTTGGATCAAAGTAAAGCAATTTTCAACTTTGGTAGATTGCTATTGCTACAATTAATGTTTAGTTTAGAACAAAGTCAGATTTATTCACTATTGCATCAATTGCTGACTTTCCAGAAATTTCTCAAGCAGATGACCACAACCACGTCAGTCTTCACATTTCCCCATAGGCTGAGACAACAATGGAAATTCCTCCTAAGAGAGGAGGGCAGAGTAGGGCCATGGCTACCCACTCAGTACCTGTGATATTTTGACATAATAAGAAAAAAATATTTGGTCTTCATCCCAGGTCTCTGGCACAGAACTTATTAAACCACTGTAATTTCTGGAGCATAAAGGTGAAAGAGTAGCTTTTGTTTTTCATTAAGAAATCCCTTTCAACCATACCTGAGACTGTGTTAATAAGGTGATTTGGGAAAGCATCTAAGGAGGAGGTGCTGGTTATCAAGAGAATCAACCATGATATTAGAGGGTTAGAAATTCAGCCCAACACCCTTAACCTCAGAGGAGAAGTTAATAATCATTTGCCAATGCTTTAATCAATGCTTTTACTAATCAGTGCCTATGTAATGAAACCTCTATAAAAACCTAAACCAAAAGAGTCTGGATTGCTTTCTGGGTTGGTGAACACAACCACATGCCAGGGGGATGGCACACTCTAAACTCCATGGAGACAGAGGTGCCTGCATTTAGGACCCTTGGGACCTTGCTCTATGTATCTCTTCATCTGGCTGTTCATTGTATCCTTTAAAATATCCTTTGTAAGGGGTGCCTGGCTGGCTCAATTGGTGGAGCATGCAACTCTTGATCCTGGGATTGTAAATTCGAGCCCCAGGTTGGTTGTAGAGATTACTTAACAATAAAATCTTTTAAAAATCCTTTGTAATAAATCGGGCAGCCCGGGTGGCTCAGTGGTTTAGCACTGCCTTCAGTCCAGGGCCTGATCCTGGAGACCGGGGATCGAATCCCGCTTCAGGCTCCCTGCATGAGCCTGCTTCTCCCTCTGCCTGTGTCTCTGCCTCTCTCTGTGTGTCTCTCATGAATAAATAAATAAAATCTTAAAAAAAAATCCTTTGTAATAAATCAATTGTAGTAAATGTTTTTCTGAGGTTTGTGAGTCATTCTAGCAAATTATCAAAGCTGAGGAAGGGGTTGTGGGAACCCTCTATTTATAGGTGACAACCTGGGACTTGTGACTGGTGTTTGAAGTGGGGGAAGTCTTATGTGACCAAGCCCTTAACCTGTGGGGTCTGTGCTAACTCCAGGCAGTGTCAGAATTGAACTGTAGGACATCTAGTTGGTGTTCTTTGAGCTGGAGATTGACTGATATAAGAAAAGTCTCCACACATCTGGTGTCAGAAGTGGTGTGTAGGGAAGATGAAGTTTCCTTTTAGTATCTTAGTAGGAATTAGAAATGAGCACCCCATCCTTCAGAAGGATGCAGCCCATGGCTAGAGCAGGGAACGATGACTGAACCATGGACTTCAGACTGGATTTCAGTTCTCACTTGCCCCTTTGCAGTTCCCCTTGTGTACATGGTAGCCTGACGGGAGCAAGCTTTTGGACCAAGCTCCTAGATATTTACACTTACATTGATGTTGGCTAGTACCTGCTGGTTGAACAGTCTTGGTTCATTCTTCCCTTCTCTTCCTCTTGGGAGAAGAGATGCATCTACAGGACCCAACTGCTCTGGGGACTCGTGTCCTGGGAGTCTTCTGTGCAGATGGTGTACACCATAATCTCTGCCCCTTTAAGAAAAAGCAAAACAACAGGACCAAACTAAATAAAAAACTCTGGTGGACAAGGAAGAGAAGTGCACAAACATTGAGTTTCTGTCTCTGTGGTGCTATGATGGGCATTTTATACACTTGGTCAACCCTCTTTTTCTCAACACCTCCCTGAATAAGGGAGGGTAGAAAGTTGAGTCTTCCCTTGTGGGGTTCTCTCCAGCTAAATCCTCAATTTAGAGAGAAGAAATAGTTCGCCTCTCTAGAGTTGCATGTTTATGCCTTTAATTGAATGACATCAGGTTATCTAACTGAAATTCTTCTATCAAAGGCTTAGCTGAAAAATAAATGACCTTTAAGAAAGACTGTTTTAGGAACATGCAACTATCCATTCATTCTTTTATGCCCTCTGAATTCTATTCTTGATCAAATATAGCCACCAAAAGGTCATGTGCTGTGTTTGTGTGATCCCTTGTAGAACTGCTGTCAATTGACTATCTGCCTTGAGGAAAACAGACTTAATTTCTCTGGGTAAAAAGGTCCCTAAGAAACAACCATGTGGGTTTTAGTAACAGCTGCAGCAGCAGCTCCTGGGTGCCAGGACATTTTATTTTTTAGCTAAATCCGTATTATATTCACTGTGCTGTGCTAGTACAGGGCTAGTACAGGGCCTTACTACAGAAACTTGAGAAATATTTGTTGAATGAGGTAAATGGAATTTCCTGTAAATATATGAGTCTTTAAATCATTCAATGTCACTCTATAAAAACCCACAGAAGATGTAACCATTAGAATTTAGTGCTAGGAAAACATTCATTTCCCTTGAGGAACAGGTACATGGCAAATGAGAATCACAAACCTGATTGTGTTGCTTCTTTTTTGTGTTTTTGCTTTCACATTCAGGAATCTCTATATCAAATCTGAAAGTTTGATCTTTAGTCACAATGGCTATAATGACTTTTGTGGAGTGCTGATGTTCTTTTTTCTTTTCCTCTGCCTTAAATTTTTATTTCTTTTTGGTTATCTCACCTTTTTCTTGGTGATGAAGATGTAAGTCATTTAAATCCATTGTGGAAAAAGCTGAGATATAAAAATTTTAAAAATAGAGTTTTTCAGATATCTGCCTCCCTACCAGATAGTGCCTTTCTCTCTTTGTTCCTAGGGAACATAAAACCTTTTTGACCCAGGAGGGAATTCTTATACCATAAGGCAGGTGAGGGCAGGTTCTCAAGTCACTGATGGAGGTCACAATAGGCTATTGTTCCAGGTGCCACTGCCAAATAGGGCTTAGGTCAAGTGAGTTGGGCTGACTGGCTGAGCTGTTGGTCAATGAGCTTGAAGTAAGCACATAGTGAGCACATAGGAAGCATTTATTACATGTTAGGAATGTGTGTTAGTATTATTAAGTATTATTTTACCCAGAGCTGAGTGAATGCTGAGAGGAGAAACTATGGTTGAGTTGACAGACTTCACTTTTCTAGGCATGTCTGTAGCTCTCAGCTATATAGACAAATGGAGAAAGCTGTTTCCACACTGTTAAACTTCATTTTTCTTTTAAGATTTATTTGACAGAAAGAGAGTGAGAGCACAAGCAAGGAGGAGTGGAAGAGGGAGAGGGAAAAGCAAACTCCCTGATGAGCAGGGAGCCTGTCATGGGACTCCATCCCAGGACCTTGGGATCATGGCCTGAGCTGAAGGCGGATGCTTAACTGACTGAGCCATCCAGGGGCCCCTAAACTTCACTCTTCACCCACCTAGCCAAAGAATATGGTTGAAGTAGGAAACATTCATAATACAGTCCTAAGAATCTATTTCTTAGACAACAATTTCAGCTGTTAGAGCGTACGATTATCCTAAGAATTGTCATGCTTAGAAAAAACATAAATGAAATCAATTAGAAACAGAAAAATGAGGGGCACCTGGCTAGCTCAGTCAGTAGAGAATGTAATTCTTGATCTGGGGATCGTAAGCTCAAGCTCCAGGATGGATGTAAAGATTACTTTAAAACAAAGAAAAATGAAATAAAAGTGGAGTGGTCTATGTCATTACAACTTTAAACACTTACGTCTTTTGGATAGTATCTGACTCAGAGATCTGGATGTGCTCAGCCATGGAAACACTAAGGGGGTCAAGGGTCATACTCCTCAGTTCCTGGTCTGTGAAGACAAAGAGCATCCTTAACAGCCAAGGACAATAGATTATATAGTCAAGAATCCCAGACATGGGAAAATGTCTACCTGGTTAGTAGTCAATGACATGCAAATTAGCACCATGAAGTATGTTATACCTATAAAATTAGCAAATGCTGCACAAACCAGTACTGGCACATAGCGAGTGAAATTAAAATTAGTAGACTCTTTGGGAAAGTGATATGACAGTATGTACCAAGAACCAGAAAAATATTCTTGTCTTTAGTCAGGAATCTCACTCCTGAGTATTTATCATGAGGAAATAATTCAAAAGAACAAGATTTTTGTATAAAGTTGTTATAACTTTGTTATTAATAATGAAAAAGTAGAAACAACTCAACAATGGAAAATTGGGAAAACAATTCATGATTCATTAATTTGACATTTAGTTTAAAAGATAATAAGCAATATGGAAAATAGGATATAAAGAAGTAAAAATGTAAACTATAGAACAGTCTGTTAGAACTATTTAAAATATATATGTAAATGAATAAGGGCTGGAAGAAAAAACAGAAAAAGAAAATAACATGTTAGATTAGGAGATTTATGTGTGTTTAAATTTCTTCTTAAAACCCCAGTGTGGTTATAACATTGCAAATGAAATTGATTAAAAAAACCCAGACATTACAACTCAGTAGCAAAAAAACCAAACAATTAAACCAATTAAAAAATAGGAAGAGGATCTAAACAGACATTTTTCCAAAGAAGACATAAGACAGCTAACAGGCACATGAAAAGATGGTCAACATTACTAATTATCAGAGAAATGCTATTCAAAACCACAATGAAATGTCACCTCCTACTTATTCGAATGGTTAGTATAAAAAAGATAAGAAATAAGTGTTGACAAGGATGTGGAGAAAAGGGAATCCTCATGCACTGTTGGTGGGAATGTAAATTAGTGCAGCTGCTATAGGAAACAATATGCAGGTTCTTCAACATATTATCCAGCAATTTAACATCTGAGTATTTACCTGAAGAAAATGAAAACACGAATTCAAAAAGATACACCCCTATGTTCATGGCAGCCTTATCTGCAATAGCCAAAATATGTTAACAACCTAAGTGTCCACTGATGGATGAATGGATAAAGAAGGTGTGGGGTGTGTATACATGTATGCGCACACACACACACACACAATGGAAATCTTGCCATTTGCAATGACATGAAGAGAACTTGAGGGTATTATGCTAAGTGAAAGAAGTCAGAGAAAAACAAATACTGCCTGATTTCATTTATATGTGGAATCTAAAAAATTAAACAGATGAACAAACAACACAAAACTCATAGGTACAGGCAACAGATTGGTGGTTGCTAGAGGGGAAGAGGGTAGGGGGCTGAGAGAAATGGGTGAAGGGGATCAAGCAGACAAACTTAGATATATAAAATAAATAAGTCATGAGGATGTAATGTATTGCATGGTGACTATAGTCAATAATATTTAGAGCATATTTGAAAGCTGCCAAGAGTGAATCTTGAAAGTTCTCTTCACAAGAAAAAAAACTTTTTTGTAACTTTGTATGATGACTGTAGATAATAACTAGACTTATTGTGGTGATCATTTTGTGGTGTATGCAAATATCAAATTATTACGGTGTATACCTGAAACTAATATGATGTTATTTATCAATTTTATCTCAATTTAAAAATTTTTAATTGGGATGCCTGGGTGGCTCAGTGGTTGAGCATCTGCCTTTAGCTCAGGTTGTGATCCCGGGGTCCTGGGATCGAGTCCTGCATTGGGCTCTCCGCAGTAAACCTGCTTCTCCCTCTGTCTGTGTCTCTGCCTCTCTTTGTGTGTCTCTCATGAATTAAATAATAAACAAACAAATAAATATCCATCAACAGGCAAATGGATAAACAAACTAGTGTATACATACAAATCAATACTACTTAGCAGTAAGTAGAAATGAAGCATTAATACACTTAGCAATATGTATAAATGTCAAAAAAATTATGTGAAATGAAAGAAACTAGACTAAAAGAAAGTACAAATGGTATGATTCCATTATATAAAATTTTAGAAAACGCAAAGTAATCTATAGTGACAGAAAGCATATCAGTGGTTGTCTAGCGTCAAGGGAGGCTAGATTTGGGGGAAGCATGAGGAAATATTTGGAAAACATGAATGTTTTATCTTGACTGTGTTGATGGCTTCATGGGAGTATACACATATCAAAACTTACCTAGTAGATCTTAAAAGTTCTCATTGTAAGAAAAGACAATTGTAACTATGTGTGGTGATGGATATTAATAAATTGTTGTGGTATTAATTTTGCAATATACATATAAATCACATTGTATACCTTAAACTAATACAGTGTTATCTGTCAATTATATCTCAATAAAACTAGGGAAAACACCCCAAATCATAGCAATGTTTAGTGTTTCAATGAAAGAAAAGTAATTGGCTGACTAATTTTGTATCCTATCAAATAACTACAAGTCATTAAAACCTGAGAAAAAGTAGAAAAAGTGAAGTTGACTGCATTAAAGTCTTATAGGAAAAATATAGTATTATTTAACACTTTAAAAAACGTACTTAATCATAAGATTTAATAAGTATAATTTATCATATGCCAACTATTCCTCAATAAAGAAAAAATATATTTTTAAGATTTCACCTAATCATTCATGACACTGAGAGAGAGAGGCAGATACGTAGGCAGAGGGAGGAGAAGGAGGCTCCATGCAAGGAGCCTGATGTGGGACTTGATCCCGGGACTCTGGGATCATGCTGAGTTGAAGGCAGACGGTCAACCAGTGAGCCAGCCAGGAGTCCCAAGAAAAAATATTAATACAAATAAAGTACCTAAAACAGTGTTGACACTTGGTAAAAATAAACAAGAACCAACCAAAAAATCTCACCCAGGATCACTCGCATACAATTAATGCAAATATTTTGATGTACTTTCATGCATATATAATAGTCATTCTCATAGATTTAAAAAATAATGTATATATAATTTTAATTTACCTTTGTTATAATCTCTCATATAATATTCCTAAAAATGATTTTATTTATTTTTTAAAAAGATTTTATTTATATATTCATGAGAGACACACACAGAGAGAGGCATAGACACAGGCAGAGGGAGAAGCAGGCTCCATGCAGGGAGCCTGATGTGGGACTCAATCCCTGGTCTCCAGGATTAGGCCCTGGGCTGAAGGTGGCACTAAACCGCTGAGTCACCCGGGCTGCCCTAAAAATGATTTTAATAACAGCATAGCATTTCACTGTACAGATGTACCATAACTGACTTAACCAATCATGTAACTTTTAAAATTCAGACTGTTACAAGTTTTTCATAATTATAAAGAACTTTGTATAACATATCCTTGAAAGGAATGTTTTTGATTATTAAAAGACCTACTCTTTGTTCACATCTATGATTATTAAAAGATATACAGTCTTTAAGGCACAGTGTCTATTGCCAAATTGCTCCCCAGAAAATTTGTACCGATTTTATACTCTGAGAAAACCGTCATTTACTGCTTTCATTTATCACATGCTTATTAGATTTTTACTATACGCTGGGAACTGTGTTAGGTCCTGGGAATACACTGGGGAGTAGGACAGAAACATCTCCTAGTCTCAGGAACTTAAATTTTATTGGAGAAGATGGATATTAACATTAAATAAAACAAAACCAAAACATAAAAAACTTTTTAAAAGGAAAACTCTAATATTCAATTCCTATTTCTCTTTCTCTTTGAGTAGATTCTTTTAAAAATTTTTTTATTTTATTTAAATTCAATTTGCTGGGCAGCCCCGGTGACGCAGCGGTTTAGCGCCGCCTGCAGCCCAGGGCGTGATCCTGGAGACCCTGGATCGAGACCAGAGATCGGGCTCTCTGTATGGTGCCTGCTTCTCCCTCTGCCTGTGTCTCTGCCTCTCTCTCTCTGTCTCTATGAATAAATAAATAAAATCTTAAAAAAAAAAATTCAATTTGCTAACATATAGTATAACACCCAGTGCTCAATTCATCACACGCTGTCCTTAATGCCTGTCACCCAGTTACCCCATCCCTCCCTCTCACCTCCCCTTCTGCAACCCTTTGTTTTCCAGAGTTAGGACTCTTCCATGGTTTGTCTTCCTCTCTAATTTTTTCCCACTCGGTTTCTCTCCTTTCTGAGGTGTAGATTCTTGTGTGAATTACTTTACTTTCCTCAATTTTGTTTATTTATTTAAAGGTATAACTTTAAAGAAAGATTGGAAAAGAAAAAAAATTCACCTGTAATCCTACCAACATCATCCCCTTAAATACCACAGCTAATTCCTTTTTCGGCAAAGTTGTCCGTGACACCCCCACTCCTTCCCATGCAGACCACCTTTGTCACTTGTTTTTTTTTCTGCCATTCACAAATTTTAAGGTTGGCATCTATTGTCTCACACATCAACCTCCAGAGCGAGCAATGGGGACCAAATTTTTCATATACAAGTGGTTAGGGAAACTGAGAAGGTTGACTGGGGTAGTACCTTGCAATTTATATTGTCTTGGATGATGTGCAGTATTAACAGAGAGTTGTAGCTGATTTAAGTATCTTCGTGACAAGGGGAATTCTGGGGAGTGGGGGAGGGCTGTTCCATTCCCTAACATGGCTTAAAATCTGTGGCTAAAACCTGTTTTACTGAAGACATTCAGGGCTCTCTTCATAGCTCTTTTGAACTTTGGGACAGGGCACTACAGGACCAGCAGGGGGCGCATTTGTATTGCCCAAAACCTGAGTTTCTACATTGGTATAATTTGACCACAATGATTAGAATTGAAACCCAGAAAAAAAAAAAAAAAAAAAAAAAAAAAAAGAAACCCGATCAGCTCTGAGAGGTGGACCATAGAAAAGAGGCCGCCACCCCCCTTCTAATATAATAACCTGATACTTAGGAAGTATTAGAAAAAACTAAGGCAGTACTTTGACTAATTGTGTAGAACTTTTCACTGTTTTTTTTTTTTTTTTTTTAAGATTTTATTTATTTATTCATGAGAGACAGAGGAAGAAGCAGACTCCCTGCAGGGGAGCCTGATACAGGACAGGCCCTGAGCCAAAGGCAGATGCTCAACCGCTGAGCTACCCAGGCGTCACAACTTTCAACTGCTTTTAAAAAATCTGTAAAATATTTGAAGAACGCAGAGTATAGGAAAAAAAAATATTGTATACTGAGTACGGATGTACTTACCACCAGCTTTGTGAAATCTTAACATTTTGCCATATCTGAGTCACATTTTTTCTCTAAAGAAATAAAACATTTCACATACAGTCCAAGACTTCATTGTATCTGATACAATCCCAGGTCTCTCACTCTCCCCGCAGTGGTAGCCATTCTCTTAAACTTGGTGTTTGTCAACTGAACACACTGCCCCAAAATATGGTACCTTTGCATATTAAATATTAATAAGCTGAAGGAATTTGAGGAACAGAAGGTGAAGGAAAGATTCTTGGGCCACTGTACCCTTCTCCCCAGAAGCAGGTTATAAGCATCTGCCTTCCGCTCAGGTCATGATCTCAGGGTCCTGGGATGAAGCCCGGAGCCCAGCATCTGGCTCCCTGCTCAGGAAGGAGTCAGCTTCTCCCTTTTCCTTTGCTCCCCGTCCCCTCCTACCACGTGTGCTCTATCTCAAACGAATGAATGAATGAATGAAATCTTAAAAAAAAAAACCCACATCTGAGAGATGCCCCCAAAAATGCCCCCCAGAGGAAAGAGGCATCCTTTTCTCTGAAGATTGAGAAACTTTAAGAGGAATCCAAATAAGCAGGCCTTGTTAAGTTTCTCCTAATTTATTACCTTTAGCTCATTCCCTTCAAGTTGTATCATATTTTCCCACAACTTTCCACTCTTCATCAAACCTAGTATAAAACTACTTAGGCTTAAAAAAAAAAAAACTACTCAGGCTTGGAGTGCCTGGCTTGCTCAGTTGGCAGAGCATTTGGGAATTGTGAGTTTGAGCCCCATGTTGGGTGTAGAGATTATTTTAAAATAAAAAATATTAAAAAAAAAAACAGACTTAACCATTTCTTTGGGTCTTGATTTTCTTATGAAGGCTCCAATATCACATAAAATTTATATTAAATAAATTTGTGTGCTTTTCTCCTCTTAAATCTGTGTCAGTTAAATCTTTAGACCTAGCCAGGGACTCTAAGAGGGTCAAGGAAAAGTTTTTCTTCTCCTACAGAGTCCTCAGGCATATGTTTATATCTTTGCCACAGTATACATGCACTTATAAACAACATGATAGTATTTTACCCATTAAATCCTTGTATCAATAGTATCATTTATAGAAATTTTGCAACTTATTTTGCTTAGCATTTTGTTTTTGTGATTCATAATACATATAGTTTCCATTCATTTAAGCTAACGCTATTTCATCATATAACTTTTTTATTATTTATTTATTTATTTATTTATGATAGTCACAGAGAGAGAGAGAGGCAGAGACACAGGCAGAGGGAGAAGCAGGCTCCATGCACCGGGAGCCCGACGTGGGATTCGATCCCGGATCTCCAGTATCGCGCCCTGGGCCAAAGGCAGGCGCTAAACCGCTGCGCCACCCAGGGATCCCTATTTCATCATATAAACATACCACAATTTATTTATCCATTTTGCTGCTGATGGCTTTTTTTTTTTAATTTTTATTTATTTATGATAGTCACACAGAGAGAGAGAGAGAGAGAGAGGCAGAGGGAAAGCAGGCTCCATGCACCAGGAGCTCGACGTGGGACTCGATCCTGGGTCTCCAGGATCGTGCCCTAGGCCAAAGGCAGGCGCTAAACCACTGCACCACCCAGGGATCCCTGCTGATGGCTTTTTAAATTATTTCCAATTTTTTGTGATTACAAACAATGCTGCAATGAACCTTCATGAATAAGTCACTTTTGATACATGACAGAGTTTCTCTAAGGTATACATGGGAATCAAATTGTTGAGTAGCAAGGTACATGCAACTTCAATTTATTGGATATTTCCAAATTGCTCTGAATTTCTAAAACTCCATATCCTCATCAATGATGGGTGTTCACAGACTTTAAAATTTTTGCTAACCTGATATACATATGAAATGAAATATTTCTGTTTTAATTTGAACTTTCCTAATTACCAGCATAGTTGGCTTTTTTTCCTAAAGATTTTATTTGAGAGAGAGCAGAGCAATTAGAAATAGCACAAGCAGTGCAGAGGGGCAGAAGAGGGACAAACAGACACCCCCCTCATCAGGGAGCCTGATGCGGGTTTAGTGTGGGGGTTGATTCCAGGACCCTGAAATCATGACCTGAACCAAAGGCAGAGGCTTAACTGACTGAGCCACCCACGCACCCTTAAAGTTGACTTTTTTTTACATGGCCATTTGCTTAGGATTCCTGTCTGTTAATTGCCTGTTCTTATCTCTTAGCTATTTTTCATTTGGGTTGATTGTCTTTTCCTTCTCTACTTGTAGCAGTTCTTGCTGCATTTTGGATACTAATACTTTCTTGGTTTTATTCATTGCAGATATTGTCTTTTAGTCTATGATTTGTCTTTTTTTTTTTAAGATTTTATTTATTTTATTTTTTAGTAATCTCCACACCCAATGTGGGGCTCGAACTCATAACCCAAGACCAAGAGTTGCATGCTCTACTGACTGAGCCAGCCAGGAACCCTGTGATTTGTCTTTCAACTTTGTTTTTGCTGTCTTCTCAAAAACTTTAAATTTTAATATAGCCAGATTTGTCAATAATTTTCTTTATGGTTTATGTTTTGAATCATGGGTAGGAAGCTTTTACTTTTCTCAAATTCATAAACATATTCTTCTAAAACAGTTTAAAAATTTTGCTTTTTTAGGGGTGCCTGGCTGGCTCAGTTGGAAGAGCATGAGACTCTTGATTTTGGGGTTGTGAGTTCAAGCCCCATGTTGGGTGTGGAGATTACTTAAATATAAAATCTTAAAAAAATTTTTTTAAAAAATACATCTGATATTTTTTGAGGTAAAGATTTAAAAATCGGATAACCAGTTTTCTCAAAATTATATAGTGAAAAATAGCCTGTTCTTTATACTTTTGCCATGTATTGTTTCCATATATGGGTGTATTCTCACCCACTTAACTGAGAATGGATTCTCAATTTTCTTCTGTTATCCCTAAGCCAATATCATATGACTTTATTATTACTTAAAAAAATATTTTATATATTTCTTCATGAGAGACACAGTGACAGAGGCAGAGACACAGGCAGAGGAAGAAGTAGCCTCCCCACAGGGAGCCCGGTGTGGGACTTGATCCTCCGACTCCAGGATCATGACCTGAGCCGAAGGCAGATGCTTAACCACTGAGCCACCCAGGTGTCCCTCATGTGACTTTAAAGTGATTTTTGATATTATAGTATTAGGCCTCTTTGTTTTTCTTCAAAAATTTTATTGATTATTTTAGGCCCCTTTTGAATTTTTGAATTTTTGATCAACCTATCATGTTCCATCAAAACCCAGCTGGAGATGTAAAAAAAAAAAACTGTAATTGCACTGAATTTACAGATTAATTTAGGGAGAAGTGTCATTTTCCTATTTATGAACATTATATACAGCCTTATATAGAATATTATATTTGTTTTGGTCTATTTTCATTTAATTGAACAACATTTTATAATTTCTTCAAGAGTCTCACATATCGTTTTTTATATTTATTTGTAAGATATATTTACTATACATATATATTATATTTAAAAACTACATTTATCCTGCCTTCCTAGTAGAAGAGGAAAGTTGTTTTGTTCCTTCTGGTAGGAGTTTCCAACTAATAAGTGGAGAAAGAATGATAGAATTTCAGTAACTCAGGCAGCCCGGGTGCTCAGCAGTTTGGCACCGCCTTCAGCCCAGGGCCGGATCCTGGAGACACGGGATTGAGTCCTGTGTGGGCATGGTCCCCACAGGGAGCCTGCTTCTCCCTCTGCCTGTGTCTCTGCCACTCTGTCTGTGTCTCTCATGAATAAATAAATAAAATCTTAAAAAAAAAAAAAAGAATTTCAGTAACTCTATTTTGAAGCCTCTAATGAATGAATGGATCTGTAGCTGTTGGCCTTGCAAAGAGAACAAGCAAACATTATGTCTCCTGATGGAAGAACACAATGCCTTCCATGAAATAGTCTTGCCAAAAGGAAACACCAAACTTGAATCTGATCAAGTCTGAGGAGCCAAGTACTAATTTACAGGGAATACAGATGACAGAGAAATACTATACCATGAGGAAGCAACAGCAAAATCTAGATTGTGAGAAACTCCATAGGACAAGTGACTTGATTTCCTAAAAATACACTAAAAGAGGGGGGAAAAAAAGAAATGGAAGGGACCCTATAAATTAAAGGAGATATGAAGGCCACACCAACCTACTGCAAACAAATTCTAAAGCAATTATAATGAGACAATTATGGCATTGAAAAAACAGAATATTCAATTATATTAATAGTTTTAATTTTTAGGTGAAATGGCGGTATTATGGTTATGTCAAAAGTGTCTTTTCTTGTTTTTTTAGAGGTATGTACTCAAGTGTATATAGGTAACATGATATAAGCCTGGAAAATTTGTTTCAAAATAGTACGGAAGAGAGGAATTGGGGATGTGGGTGAACAATATTGTCCAGGAGATGGGCATGTGGGATTCTTGTGCTGCTCTGTTTGTCTTTCTGTATATTAGGGGTTTTCCATAATAACAATAATCTTAAAATTAAATTTTAAATTGTGCTTTATGTTTTGAACACTATTGTTTTTCCACAATTGATTTTTGTGTATTGATCTATATTTAGTCATCTTGCTGAATTTTTGTTTGTCTTTTAATAATTTGTCTGTAGATGCCCTTGGATTTTTCCATCTAAGTAATACTATTGTCTGGGAATAATGACAGCGTCATTTCTTCCTTTCTGTCCTTTTCTTTCTTTTTATTTCTCTACTGCGCTACCACAATGTTGAAATAGAAGCAATGGCAGAGGACATCCTTATCCTAATGCTTTCTCTAAAGAAAGCTTTTAAAGTTCTACCATTAAAGTATGATGTTTACTGTAGGTTTTTGGTAGACTCTCTTCATTAAAATCAGGAAGTCTTGGGCAGCCCTGGTGGCGCAGCGGTTTAGAGCCACCTGTGGCCCAGGGCATGATCTGGAGACCCTGGATCAAGTCCCACGTCAGGCCCTCTGCATGGAGCCTGCTTCTCCCTCTGCCTGTGTCTCTGCCTCTCTGCATCTCTATGAATAAAAAAATAAAAATAAAAAAAAATTAAAATCAGCAAGTCTTCCTCTGTTCCCAGTCTGATAATTTTAAATCATTAATGGGCAAATGTCATAAATTTATTTTTCCTTTTGTATCTATTGAGATGACCCTAAGGTTTTTCTCCTTTAACCTCCTTTCTTTTTGGGGATTATTTATTTATTTATTTATTCATGAGAGACACACACAGAGAGAGAGAGAGGCAGAGACACAGGCAGAGGGAGAAGCAGACTCCATGCAAGGAGCCTGATGTGGGACTTGAACCCCGGAGAACCTGGGACCATGCCCTGGGCCAGAGGCAGGCGCTGAACTGCTGAGCCACTCAGGTGTCCCTCTCCTTTAATCTCTTGATGTGAATTACATAAACAGACTTTCCCATGTTAGGCCATCTTTGAATTTCTGGGATAAACCAAATTCAGTCATACATACATACATACGTATATATACATACATATGTACATACCATATATCATAAAATATATATTTAATATAGAAACTTAAGGATTTGATTGGCTAATATTTTATTTAGGAGTTTTGCATCTTTGATCATAAGCAAGATTGGTCTATCAATTTCTTTTCTTATGTTGTCCTTGTCTCTAGATCAATCTCAATGTCAGGGGGCTTGGTTTGGGGGGACTGATTATGTCCTCTGTGTAAGTCCTTTTACTTAAGGCCAAGTGTGGGCAGCAGACCCAATCTGAACGAACAGTCTTGCCAGCCTCTGCATTCTATGAAAGGCTATGTGTGGCAACAACAGTAACATAACCTCTTAGAATGTGGTTGTTTCAACTGCTTTTTGGTTTTGATAAATTTGGTTCTCAAGTTGGAAATAGCCTTTACTTCCTGGAAGGTGAAGAGAATTTTCAGGATCAAGGGGCAACAGCTGTGTTCTGGGATTCTGGGGACTTCCCTGGGGTTTCCATTCTGGGTTAAGTGGAACGAGCCAGAAACATTCTTAAGGATGTATTACTTCCCACCATAGAAGAAGACTTTGAAATACTTTCCAGAAGGAAAAAAAATAAAGCAGTAACAGAGTGCGTAGGCCATCCAGGCTGTTAAGAACTAGCAGATTATTCTGAACCCAGTGCCGGGGCCCCAGATCGCAGAGCCTGGCAGTGTGCAGTGACTGCGTAGGCCTCGTGTGGAGCAAATCAATGATCAAGGAGCCCTGAATGACATCAGGTGGCAGCTCTTTGCAGGGGTTGCACTTTCCAGGATGTAGATTCTGGGACAGTGGCACTGTCTCAACTCCTGGGCACACACCTCTGATCTCTCTATTTTTTCCATAGCTTTAGAGAAATTTTTGCAACACTGGCTACTCCTTACTTCTTTGCACAGGTTGGGAAGTCATCATATTTGGTCCTTCTGGAGCTGTTTATTCCTAGAGTCAGGAAAGGCCTTCAAACCTCCCCTAGCTAGGTGGGCCACCTAGGAGATTTGTGTTCCTACAAGGCAGCTGTGAATCCAACACTGATGTTTTCTCTCCTGTCCTCAGGGTGAGGAAATGTTGAGCCAACTCTGACCACGTAGAGAAGGAAACAGCCAAAGGGGATAGCAGAGAGAAGGAAGCTGGGGGCAGAGCTGTCCTACCCCTTGCCTACCAGCTTGGACTTCTCCATGGGAGAAAAATAAACCTTTCATCTTACTTGAAGTCACTTTATCTTGGTCTTTGTTAGAATGGTTATATCAATATCCTAACTACCACACATCCATCTCTTGAATAAAACAATAATACTCTGAACCTTTTTTTCCCTTGTAGAATAAAAATGGCTCACTGGTTTCTAAGGGTTTCTGTAACACTTGCCTTTTGTCTTTTCTCCCCATTGTTTTAGACTACTGATTAGGGACCCCCTGCATGTCATGCAGAGCTCCCCAGATCTCCCCCTCCTCCTAAGAATATCTAAAATTCTGCCACATTCTAAGGGGTTATGTCACTGCTGCCACATAGCCTTTCACAAAATGCAGAGCCTGGCAGGACTGTTCATTCAGATTAGGTTGCTGCCCACACTTGGCCTTAAGTGAAAGGACTTACACCGAGGACACAATCAGTCCCCCAAAATCAAGCCCCCCTGTCATTGAGATTGATCTAGAAAGTAATCATCACAGTATCAGCTTAGAACTAGTCTCTCCTGATAAGGTACAACTTATGGCTATTAAATTAAGGTTTTGAGCAGCCTGGGTGGCTCAGCGGTTTAACGCCGCCTTCAGCCCAGGGCGTGATCCTGGAGACCCAGGATTGAGTCCCACGTTGGGCTTCCTTCATGGAGCCTGCTTCTCCCTCTGCCTGTGTCTCTGCCTGCTTCTGTGTGTGTCTCTCATGAATGAATAAATGAATGAATGAATAAATAAATAAATAAATCTAATAAACAAACAAATAAGTAAATAAAGGTTTTTAGGGGCACCTGGGTGGCTCAGTGGTTGAGCATCTGCCTTGGGCAGAGGTGGTGGTCCAGGAATCCTGGGATTGAGTCCTGCAAAGGTTCCCCGCAAGAAGCCTGCTTCTCCCTCTGCCTATGTTTCTGCCTCTCTCTGTGTCTCTCTCATGAGTAAATAAGATTTTTTATTTTTCATTTAAGAGAGAGAGAGAGCAAAGCAAGGGGAGAGGCAGACGCAGAGGGAGAAGCAGATTCCCCAGTAAGCAGGGAGCCTGATATGGGGCTTGATCCCAGGGTCCTGGGATCATGACCTGAGCTGGAGGCAGATGTTTAACCATCTGAGTCACCCAGGTGCCCTTAAATTAAAGTTTTTTTAAAGAAATAGACTAATAGCTAGCCTTTAATGACCACTTAGTGTATGCCAGGCACTCTTATAAGCACATCAAATGTATTTACTCCTTTGTCTCTCAGTCACCTCATGAGATAAGTAGTATTAGTACCTCTATTTTACAGATGAAGAAAAAGATGCCTAGAGAAGTTTGGTAACATACTCAAGTGCATGCAGTAGTAAGTGGGGACATGAGGACCTGAACCCAGGGAATCAGACTTGCTGTCAGTGCTCTTGATCACTGTGATGCAGCCTTGACAGCTCTCCCACTACTTTTACCCCCATTATTTTCAAACAAACAGATCAAATCCGGTCACTTAAATTTAGAGAAATAAATTCTAGAAGCAAGGCCCAGGGCAGTGATTCTTAAAGTGTGGTCCCTGTGCCACGACCATTAGCATCACCAGTGAACTTACTAAAATTACAAATTCTATGACCTCAACTCAGATCTAATCAGAAACTCTGGGGACAGGGTACCTAAGTCTATTTTAACTAGCCTCTCAGGTGGTTCTTTTTTTAAAAAAATATTTTATTTATTCATGAGAGACATAGAGAGAGAGAGAGAGAGAGAGAGAGAGAGGCAGAGACATAGGCAGAGGGAGAAGCAGGCTGCTTGATGTGGGACTTGATGCCAGGACTCCTGGATCACAAACTGAGCCAAAGGCAGATGCTCAACCACTGAGCCACCCAAGTGCCCCTCTCAGGTGGTTCTGATGCACACTGAAGTTTAAAGCCCGCTGGCCTAGGAAATAATAAATAACAATTGATTTTTTTTTCTTTCTTTGGGCTCTGAGAGTGGGGAAAAGAGGTGGAAAGGAAAGTTTTGTATTTAACATGAGCAATTTTCCAAACCCTCTTTGATTTGGAAGTTGCCAATTTGATACGTCTGGTGAAAACTTGCATTTGGTAATCTTACGAGTCTAAAACTTAAGATATTCTCAGTGGGCATCGTACTGCTCACTGCTCATAATTTAAACACACAAAGATCACTGCTTAATTTAGCACAGAAAAACAAATCGTGGCAATTAGATGTAAGACCTATAAGGGGAAGATTGATCCTTAAATAGTTAAAAAAAATTTCCTTGGCATGCCGCCTTTTCTTTCTTCATAGATTTGAAATCCTTTTTAAACTTTAGCATTTATCATTCAGGACAGGCAAATGCCTTCTTCAATTTTCTGCAGTGATATTTCACTGCATTAAAGACTGTCTGGATAACCTTTATGGAACTCAGCTGGAGCCTGTCCCTCCGTCATGAGACAGGAAATCTGTTTCGACTGACTTGGTCATTGCTTAGATTTGGCCATGTTCTGCACTGCCTAAAACCTCCACTGCACTTGGCCAAGATCTTGGAGTCTCATCAGTCTTCACATTCTGCATATGTGACTTATAATATGAAAGGTCTGAAGACTGGAGCATGTTTCCTTGGCTACTATCACTCAGCTTAGAAAATGGAGTGGATAGGAGACTTATTTTAGCAAAATTCTGCTTCAAAGCTTGACCAAGCTCAGAAATTGGGCTACCATAATATTTTATTGTATGATATGCAGAAGCAATGAAATGTTTAAAAAATTTTTTTGAGAGAGAGAGAGCACATGTGCAGGGGTGGGGATGAGGAGCAAAGGAAGGACAGAGAGAGAATCTTAGACAGGCTCCACACTCAGTGCAGAGATCTATGTGGGGCTTGATCCTATTGAGATCATGACCCAAGCTGAAATCAAGCGCCCTATGCTCAACCGATGGAGCTACCCAGGCACCCAGCAATGATACCTTTTAAAATGGCCATAAACATCATTTTTGTCTAGAATATCAACTGAAAGAAATAGTAAAAGATGTAAGCAGAAAGATACCAAGTTTAGGGTGAAATCCCAAATGCATGATTTTGCACATTTATCCTTAATGAGCTCTCATGGTTTTCTTCACTTCATGGATTCAAGAGGAGATAGGGAGAGTCGAGGTGTCATTTCACCGGTTGATAAACTGTGACCATGAGAAGGTAGATATTTAATCATTATGATATCCAAGTCAAGATAAATATTTGTTAAAGGGCTATTGTGTATGAATTACTTCATTTATTTCTCATGCAACCTTATGAATGAAGTATAATCAGCTACAGTTAAGGACACTGAGGCATAGTGGGGTTAAGGCTGAGGTAGTCCAACTTCAGGACCCATGTCCTCCACTCAGCTGCTCAGAGCTGCTGTAGCTAGCCTATATAGAGCACCTATGTAAATTCAAGCAAGGTGCCCCAGTAGAAGGGCTGAGTAGGAAAAGGAACCCCCACTGTGTGGATACCTCCCAGTCCAGAGGTGCATAGCTTTGGGAGCAGAGCACAGGCCCCTATTTGCTCTCTCTGCTGGATGCCATTGTACAGCAAACAACAAACAAATCTTTCTGGCTAGCACAGTATCCACCCCTTGAAAACACAAGAATCTCTCACATATCAGTCTCCACTCCTGCAAGATGCAATGAGGATAATGAACTGTTCTGCTACTTGGGTCTACCCAACTGTAGCATCACACAGATGCACATGTGCCCCCTGGGAAGAGATCTGAGTCTAGCTCAGGGAATATGAACGATGCCAAAAAGCCCAGTTCTGGGCCCAGTGTTTCCTAGAATCAACATTATTAAATGCAGCATCATTTTTGGAGGAAGCCGCACTCACACAACTCTGGTTACCCAGGTGGTGGGTAACAGGCCTGGGTCTCTAAAGACACTGGTCCCCCTCCCCTCTGTTGGAATATTAACACTCTAGGCAGGGAACCCTCAGCTCCTGAACCTGCATATCCAAGTCCCTGTGAAAGCAGGAAGAACAGAGAAGTTGAAGTGCCTGAGTAGCCTTTTTGTGATGTCCCAGAGTCTCCACTCTCCTCCATCAATCTGCGGCCTCTGGCAGGAAAGAAATCTCTCAGTAAGTCTAAGGATATAAAAGTGTGTTATCATCAGTCGGTTTGTGATGCACTAAGATCAATCAGAGTCTGAATTCAGCACTTTGGTATGTTTTCTGACTTCTAGCTCTGATAGGAAATGGAAGGGTCATTCTGCATTAACATCTTTGAACCAGTGCAAACCTCATCAGACAATTATTGTGACAAGATTTAAAAACCAATCCAGTCATCTCTACCTTGGGTGTCTTGATTTTCTCTGAGGGGTTCTCCTGGTTCTTCATGATAGTCCAGTTCATCTCCATTTTCCTATGATTTTAATACATAATAAAAAAAAGTACATAAGACAAAAATAAAGGCAAATACTCCTGTGGTCTGTGCCCTTTGGTAAAAGGAAATCCAGTTTTCTTAGTTGTTTTTTCTCCTTTTTGTCAACTTATTTTAACTTACAGTGTCCAAGAAGTCTAGTACCAGTGTGAATAGCCCTAAAGAGCCAGGTGGGCTTAGCTACAGTGTTGAGCACTACTGGGGTTTTAGTGGTACTTTTCTTTTCTTTTTTTTTTTTTTAAGGCAAATACAATTTGCTTTCTTTTTTTTTTTTTTTTTTAAAGATTTTATTTATTTATTCATGAGAGACACAGAGACAGAGAGAGGCAGAGACACAGGCAGAGGGAGAAACAGGCCCCATGCAGAGAGCCCGATGTGGGACTCGATCCCGGGTCTCCAGGATCAGGCCCTGGGTCAAAGGCAGTCACTCAACCGCTGAGCCACCCGGGCTGCCCTAGTGGTACTTTTCTTGTGGGAGGCTTGCCTATTCATGTACACAGGGTTCCATGCTGGCCTTAACTGGTTGGGGGGGAGGTTGTGGGGTGGTGGAGAAGAATGCCACACCCAAAAGCCAACTCTCAAAAGAAACAAGGTACCTCTAGGGACTTGATACATGACTGGTGCAATGATAGCAGATGCTGAAAGAATGGAAAAGGTGGGATGAATCAGAATCCCAAGGCCTTGAAGATGGGTAGATTAAGGGCTTTGGTCTCTATCTTGAGAACAAATGGAAGGTACTGAGGGTTTAAGGCAGGGAAGCAAAAGCGTCAGGTTGGCCTTCTGTCGAGTTTCCAGGATTACCATGGATATGGTTTCTTATCATATCTAATCCCCTCTTCCTTCTTTCTCCCAGTCATACAAACTGTGCAGTCCACAATCTAGAAGTCTCCATAACAGTGGTTCTCAACTCTGGCTGCACAGTTAGAATTATTTGCGGAACTTTAAAAGGTATGATTTCCAGGGGATCCCTGGGTGGCTCAGCGGTTTAGCGTCTGCCTTTGGCCCAGGGCATGATCCTGGGGTCCGGGGATCGAGTCCTACATCAGGCTCTCTGCGTGGAGCCTGCTTCTCCCTCTGCCTGTGTCTCTGCCTCTCTCTCTCTCTTTCTCTCTGTGTCTCTCATGAATAAATAAAATCTAAATATATATATATATATATATATATATATATATATATATATATATATATAAGTATGATTCCCAGTATTGACCCTCAAACAATAGTTAAACTTTCTGGAACTAGAGCATTTTTAAGGCTTCTTGGTTGATTCCAATATGTAGCCAAGACTGACAGTCACCATTGTCCTCTAGAGCATTATTAGAAGAGCAACTTGTTGGTAGCCAAAGTGATGTGGCAGGTAGTCAATGACTTAAGTAAAGCCACATGTGTCTGATGAAGCCAGCTCTTGGCCTTTGTCACTGGGATCTCTGCTGAATCCACAGCTTCATTTGAGTTATAGAGAAGGAACTAGATATGGAAAACCCTGGAAGTCTCTCCTAGGACTAAAGTTCCTCAATCTTTAGTGACAATCAATTTTTCCACCTTGTTATCAAATATCCATACTGCTTTGGGAAGAGACAATGAATTATCTGCTACTTTGTTTGACATTCTCTTCTTACTCTGGGGCTTTTTATCTTGTGTGTTTCTTACTGGTTAGCTTCGTGTTTGTAGCCAATGAGACATTCTGACATAAAAGAGCAAGAGCTGGGGTACCCGGCTGGCTCAGTTGGAAGAGCGTGTGACTTTTGATATCAGGGTTCTGAGTTCAAGCTACACGTTGGATGTAGAGATTATTTGAATAAATAAATTTTTAGAAAAAAAGAGCCAGAGCAGGTAAATTCTTTCTTTCTTTTTTGGCTTTTTAAGTTTATTTATTTATTTTTGTGATCCCTATAGTAATCTCTATAGCCAACATGGGCCTCAAACTCAGGACTCTGAGAGCAAGAGTCATATCATGCTCTTCTGAATGAGCCAGCCAGGTGCCCCTTAAGGTTTTATTTTAATTCCAGTTCATTAACATACAGTGGTATATTAGTTTTACATGTACAAAAAAATTAGGAATGCTTCCCAAATTTGTGTGTCATCTTTGTGCAGGGCCCATACTAATCCTCTCTGTATCATTCCAATTTTAGTACATGTGCTGCTGAAGTGAGCACAGTAATTTTCTTTCTTTTGTAGTTAGTTCTCATTTTGGAGAAAAAGTAGATTTGCCCTTAGTGTAGTAAAAAAAAAAATCATCCCTAAATAAATGGAAAGGTTTTTTGAAAAATTACAGCAGGAAAACTCACCTCAGTCATAATAAACTGCTAAGTTATAAGAGTAGAAAAGAGATAAACCGAAAGACAAGTTCCTGTTTATAAATCCTTTTAATCCAACAGGAAATTGGATTAAAAAGGAGAAACAAGTTTGCTCCTTTGGAAGAATTTCAAAGGCAACGATTAACCTTCAGTCTTAACAACATATAGCTATGAGCCTTTAGGGGCAAGAAATATTCTTCTCATTTCACAGATAGGGAGATGGAGGCAGAGAAATCAGGGACTCAAAAGAACATTCTTGCAGATCCCTGTTAGAAAAAGTAGTCTGAATTTGAAATTCTGTCTTTTGCTTAGAAAGCTATCAAAAAAACCTATGGTGTTTTAGATATATGAACATACGTAAGAAATGACATACACCTAAGGTCATTCACTGCAACAGATTTGAAACAACCTAAAAGTGCTACCAATCAAGGACTGGTCAAATAAATTATGGTAATTCACACAATGGAATATTATGCAACCATGAAAACACCTCTTTAAGAATTAACATAGAAAGAACTCCAAGATCTATTAAGTAAAAAGATGTAAAACTCTGAACAATGTGTATAATATTAAAATGTGTGTAAAATGTATGTCTGTGTATTCCTCTATGTGTACTGCCTTACATATGTGTACTACAGGTCAGGAAGGATACACAGGAAGCTAGCAACAGTGAAACCCAAGGGGCAGGGAACTGAACAGCTGACATACCCTTTTGTACTTATTTTTTCAAAAACCATCTGAGTGTATTTCAAATTCAAAATCTGAGTTAAAAAATTAAAACTACTAACATAACATTGTAGGCCATCTATGTATCAGTTTTAAAAAACCTAAACCAGGGATGCCTGGGTGCCTCATTCAGTTAAGCGTCTGCCTTTGGCTCAGGTCATGATCCCAGGGTCCTGGGATAGCGTCCCACATAGTCGTCAGGCTCTCTGCTCAGCAGGGAGTTTGCATCTCCCTCTCCCTCTGCCTGCCACGCCCCCCCCCCCACTTCTGCTCTCTGTGTCAAATAAATAAAATCTTTAAAACAAAACAAAACAAAAACCCTAAACCAAATAAAATGCAATTTGTCATTTTTAGTATAAATTACTATAAATGACTAAACCAAGTGATTGAAACACGTAATAACACTTGCTGAGTGAGCAAAACAACTGAAGGACTGGAAATTTGATCCCAGCTTGGTATTCTGGCCAAGTCATTTGCTCATCATCTGTTCACTTAGTGCATGAACACTGATTGAGTGTCATGTGCCAGGTCGTGTGTCAGGCATTGTGAGCTCCAAGCTGAAAGATCTACTTTTTTTTTTTTTTTAAGATTTTATTTTCTTATTCATGAGAGACACAGGGAGAGAGAGGCAGAGAAAGGGAGAAGGCAGAGGGAGAAGCAGGCTCCCCACAGGGAGCCCGATGTGGGACCACTGAGCCACCTAGATGTCCCTGAAAGATCTACTTGTAAACAGCTCACTGACTTGTGCAGAAACGATGTAAAACCTCAGCATTGCAATGCTGTGATAAATGCTGTGACAGATTATGACAGGTTTCTGCAGGACCTCACAGGAGGTGAAGCTTAAATTAGTCTGGGGAAGGCTTGTTTACAGGGGACATGGTGCTAAGTCTTGCAGAGAAGGGGAGGTAGGGTAGTTCCCCGCAGAGGAAGCAGCAATGTGCTGGTCTGGGGGTAGCTTGGTGTGGCTGCAGTGCACGGACAAGTGTGAATTAGATATGGGCCAGATATTGCAGGTTGCAGTACAGAGTTTAAAGAAGGATTGATTTGTTATATTTTTCTATTTCTAAAATAAATACAACTTTGATGCTAGGATTTAACTAGAAAGCCAATAGGGATATGGTAAGGCATTTCAAGTAAACCAGTGATAGGACTGAGCTGTATTTAGAAAGAGCACTGACAGCAGTGTGGTCCTATAGGACGGGAGTGAGTGGGGATAGTAACAAACACTCTGTAAACATAAACTGTAGCACTGAAACCAGACACAGGACATAGTTGCCTGAATGGTTGGGATGTGGGTCCTGGAGACAGACTGCCTACCCTGGAGGCCCTGACTTCTACACTCCATGCCTTAGAGATCGTGGGAGCTACTCAGACTCTGAAACTTGGTTTCTTCAACTGACAGGGGCTGGGCCAGGTGACCTGAAGTTCTCAT
This sequence comes from Canis lupus baileyi, assembly GCF_048164855.1. NCBI lineage: Eukaryota > Metazoa > Chordata > Mammalia > Carnivora > Canidae > Canis > Canis lupus. Next base: position 19,718,649 of record NC_132873.1, read on the forward strand.
CCCTTCTTGTAGAATCTTCCACTAGTCTTGCCCACTACCCTCATGCACATAGGCCTACATCAGGCTTTCACGAGGAGCTTCCAGGAGAATGGAGGAGCCTAGGATGCCAGAGTCAGAGGTGGGGCTCCAGTGGGCCTGCAGGCAGCTACATGACCTATCTTTGAACCTCACTCTATCTGTAAAATGGGAGTCATAATAAATATTTGTACAGGCTTCTTCTTGAAAGGCTTATTTAGGAAAATACATTTGGAAATTCTGTGTAACATACCACAATACATGCATCTAAATGTCTAATTTCAACACCTTTTAAAAAAAAAGATTTTATTTATCTATTCATGAGAGACACACACAGAGAGAGAGAGGCAGAGACACAGGCAGAGGAGAAGCAGGCTCCCCTCAGGGAGCCCGATGCGAGACTCGATCCCAAGATCCTAGGATAATGACCTGAGCCAAAGGCAAATGCTCAACCCCTGAGTCACCCAGGTGCCCCCTCAACACCTTCTTAATAACAAAAGAAAGTCAATATCATTTAAGAGTTTTAGTATATATGCTGCCAAAGTGAGCACAGTATCTTTTAAGAGTTTTAACTTCAGGGACGCCTGGGTAGCTCAGTGGTTCAGTGTCCATCTTTGGCTCAGGTTGTGATCCCAGCATCCTGGGATTGAGTGCTGCATTGGGCTCCCGACAGGGAGCCTGCTTCTCTTTCTGCCTGTGTCTCTGCCTCTCTCTGTGTGTCTCTCATGAATAAATAAAATCTTAAAGAAAAAAAAAGTTTTAATTTCAAGGTAGTACAATTTTTCTTGTGTATTATAAAGATCCCACATGTTTAATAATGAAAACCAATTTATGAACATTGTAAGTTATCTGTGCTTTTGAGATTAAGATATATTATTAAGCTGCCTGTGTAGCTTACTTGGTTGGGCATCTGCCTTCAGCTTGGATGAAGCTGCTGGGATCCCAGCATGCTGGGATCGAGTCCCACATTGGGCTCCCTGCTCAGTGGGGAGCCTGTTTCTCTCTCTGCCCCTCCCCCTGTTGGTACTCTCAAGTAAATACATAAAATCTTAAAAAATATATCTATCTATCTATCTATGTATATATATATAGATAGATAGATAGATATATAAAATTAAGTCTCTGCTCCTCTCCTAGGGTCTGAAGCCACAACTAAGATGTACAATTAAATTCTTCACAGGAACAGTAAACTGACCTCGTCAAGATCAGGCATTGTGGGTATTGTGGGTTTTGTGGCTTTGAGTCCTAGCTCCCTCTGCTGGCAGCCATGTCACCAATCATCAGCTCATTTTACCAGTCCCGTTTCCTCATCTGTACAGCAGAGATTGGCACACTCACCAGGAAGGAGGTAGGAAAATTAAGTAAAGCTCTAACATGTGAGGGGCCTGATCCTATGCAGGAATCAATGAATGTTTGTTCCTTTCTCCTTTATGAGTTGAATCTTTTGTAGGTATGAACATTCTTTTAAGTTATTATTTCATGTAATTCTTGCCTCACTGTTGAGAGGCAGGGATGGAGATGCCAGTATTACTATTTCCATTTTACTAAATAGGAAGCACAGTCCCAGAAGTGTTACAAGGTCACTCATTTGGGGTCTGCAGTGAGGCTTTATGGCAGATGGCTGAAAACACAGGCTCTGGAGCTAGGCTGTCTTTATCTTGTTTCTGTCACTTACTAACTGTAGGACATTTGGGGAGTTACTTAACCTCCCAATGCCTTCATTTTCTCATCTGTAAAATGGGATGTTACCTATTTCTTATATTTGTTTTGTGAATTAAACAAGTTCTTTTTTTGTTGTTGTTGAATTAAACAAGTTCTTGCATGTAAAATTTGGAACAGAGTCTGGCACAGAGTAAGTACTCAGTAATGTCAGCAATTATGATTATTTGTATTTCTTTCCATTCCCCTGTTCTGCCTCAATATTTTTATCTTCTACCCTCATCCCCTGAAATGTGCAACGCTTTCTACATGCACCAGGAAAAATGAATGAAATGCCCTGTGGATAGGCAGGAAATGCATAAATGACATGTGTAGAATGAGCTGGTTTCTATAAAGCTCTACATGCTGAAGACAGGACTTTCTTTTTTTTTCTTTCTTTTTTTAAGATTTTATTTATTCATGAGAGACACAGAGAAGCAGAGACACAGGCAGAGGAAGAGGCAGGCTCAAGGCAGGGAGCCCAAAGTGGGACTCGATCCCAGGTCTCCAGGATCAAGACCTGAGTTAAAGGCAGATGCTTAACCGCTGAGCCACCCAGGCGTCCCTGAAGACAGGAGTTTTCTCTGTTTGAATTCACCATCCTTTTCTACACAAGACCTGAGATTTGTCCTTTTCTACAATACTTAGGATTTCCTAAGAATCCAGGAGCTACCATGTCAAGAAGGGGAAGGTTTACCTAAGGAGATCTTTTAACACTGAACATTCCCAAGAAAAGGTGTCATCTTTTGGGCAAGGACAGTTTGGGAGTCAGAAAGCCTACTGTGTGCTCTGTGAGTCCTCTGTAGAAGCAGGCAAAATTACAATTTCTGTGAGTGTTGCACAGGGTGGACGGGAACGTGGGCCTTAGGGATGACAATGCCTTCCCCTCTATAACATGGCGCCAACATTGCTGAACAGAAAGTGTAACCCAAAAGCATTGTGGACACTAAATGAACAAAAAATTATTGTAAAATTCTACACTCTAAATTCTGTAATTTCTAGATGCTCCATAAATATAGTTATCTCATTTCCATAGTAATTACCACCTTTGAACATACTATACATGTTGCCTAGGGCAGGACAAGGATCTTGGTCTCTTTTGTTTGCTGATGTATTTCAAATGCTCAGAGAGGGCCAGAGACACAGTAGGTAGTAGATGTTCACTAGGGATTGAATGAGTGAATAGTGATGATGTACATCTTATCCCATCCTGGGAAGTACCAACCATAATTCTTTAGGCCCTAAGGGGAGAACTAAACTGATGCTAAGGAAAAAAAAAAAGGTAGTTTCATTATTATAAGTATTTTGGACTGAATTGTGTTCCTCCAAAATTCATATATTGACCTCTACCACCAGTACCTCAGAACGTTATTGTATTTGGAGATACAATCCTTAAAAACTTAAAATGAGGGATCCCTGGGTGGCGCAGCAGTTTGGCGCCTGCCTTTGGCCCAGGGCGAGATCCTGGAGACCCAGGATTGAATCCCACGTCGGGCTCCCGATGCATGGAGCCTTCTTCTCCCTCTGCCTATGTCTCTGCCTCTCTCTCTCTCTGTGTGACTACCATAAATAAATAAAAATTAAAAAAAAAAACAAAACTTAAAATGAGGTGAGCTCATCATCGGAGTGGGCTCTAATCCAATATGACTGGTGCCCTCATAAGAAGAGGTGATTAGGACATAGACACACACAGAGGGAAAACCATGTGAAGATATAGGGAGAAGATGGCCACCTATAAGCCAAGGAGAAAGGCCTCGGAGGAAACCAACTTTGCCAACTCCTAGGTCTCAGACCTATGGTTTCCAGAATTGTGAGAAAATAAATTTCTATTGTTTAAGCCACCTAGCCTGTGGTACTTTGTTTGGTGGCCCTAGCAAACTAATATAAATAACAAATTAATTAATTTGAGGGGTGCCTGAATGGCTCAGTCAGTTAAGCATCTGCCTTCAGCTCAGTTCATGATCCTGGAGTCCTGGGATTGAGCCCTGCATCAGGCTCCCTGCTCAGTGGGGAGTCTGCTTCTCCCTCTACCCCTCCCCCTGCTTCTTCTTTCCCTAATAAATAAATACAATCTTTGAAAAGAATAATTATTTTGAATACTTTTAATGATTTTTTTTTTCCTGTCCAGAATCATTCTTTCTTACTGTGGTTATAAGGACCCTGTTTCTCCTTTTTGAGACATTCCCCCCACTCCACTTTTTGTCCCTGTAACTTCAGGTTGGGTCATTTAGTGTATTTCAATTTCCGGCTACAGTGATTCATTTGGGCATGGGCATGTGACCCAAGCTGGGCCAATGAGATTTAGTTCCAGAATAATCTAGAGAAGTCAGTGACCACCTTGCTACACGGGGAAAGAACCTATGTAAGAGAGGAAACAGAGGAAAACTGAGCCTAGCCATGGAGTGAGATAGATTTGGGGCAAATACATGACTCCTTATCAAAGCCCCACATTGCAGAGTGAGGATTGGAACAGCCCAGAGAAGATGTAACCTGAGAATTCTAGATTAGCTGACGTTAGGAGGGTGACCCTCATGACCTCCTAAATCTCTGACAGTTTACAGCATTGGATGGTGCCACCGTCATGAACCCTGCATGTATTTGGTTTCTTCTGTTTCCGTTTTTCCTAGTCACTTCTTATCAAGGGCCTGGGGTGTTGTTCTCTAGGGTAGTACAAAGAATTGGAGATCCTTCCATGGCAAACTTTGCTTTGTTCCTGATTAGTTTCTTTTACTCCCTGATCATTTATTTCCAGTTCGTTCAGCTCTTAGTGGGGCAAAGAATGGACAAGAAGAGGACCCTAAGCCAGAGGGCTGTTGGATAAGAAGAGGACCCTAAGCCAGAGGGCTGTTGGACAAGAAGAGGACCAATTTATGGGACATTCAGTGAACACCTTCCATGTGCCAGGCACTGTGTTAGATGCTGGGGCAGGAGAGACTATCGCAAAGCTGGAAAAATGACATTCCCCTCGCCCCACCACAGGAACTCTCAGTACCCTTAACTAGTTATGATGCTGAGCTTAGGAGAATAATGAACTCTTAGGAAACAGAAAATAAGGTCAGACATCCAAAGAAGATATGCAGTTGACTTGTAAATAGTTACCAAGAATCAGTCTTCTCCTTCAGTCAGAACACCAGCTCTACCCAGTCACAGTGATAAAACAGTAACAATTATTTTAGCTACTGTCAAGATAAAATGAATTATATTTGCTTGTTTTATGAGGTAGTTCAAGGTTATCCTTTCTCCTCTCTTTTCTCTGTCCCCCACCACCCAAACCAGACACCCAACTGATTTGTCCCCGATGGCTGGCTGTGATTACTGTCCTAATTTGTTCTTCCTTCATCTGCTACAAACTGCCTATTTTCTGTCCCTTCTGATAAAGCAGGAACTCTGAGGGACTTCTGAAGCTGTTTTTGTACCATGCAGAAATGTATTAACTGGAATGCCTGTGTATGTGTCTATAAAACCCCTCGTCTTCTCAGTGTGAGATCACCTTCAGGAACGGCGTCATGTCGATGTGCAGCTTGCGCGTGTAAAATTCTTTTCTGTTTGAACATATCAGCCCTTTATTTATACAACTTTGAGGCTCTCCTGTCTTCTGAGCTGCTGCCTCCAAGGACTGCTGGGCTCCCTGTGAAGAGAAGCAGAAAGCCCAACTTTCATAGGAATGATATACAGTGCGACAAGAGCTAGTCTAAATCCCCAAATATTTATAGAAAGTAATTTTTCATCGTTGGAACACTAGTCATAACACCTATTTTTACCATTGAAGACACAGGGGACCCAGATGTATAGAGGATAATCCAAGACTTATTAATTCATACCTGGGATCAGTATAATGGGAAAGGGGGAAAAAGGGCCTTCCTGTGTTTCAGGATTGTAATCATTTTATTTAATCTTCCCAACAACCCTGTTCTTGTTATTCCCATTTCACAGATGAGGAAATAGGGGCTCTGGGAGTTACTTAATGTAACTTGACCAAAGCCAAATAGTTGGTAAATGGCAGAGCTGAAATCACCATCTGCCCCAGGCTCCCCCACCCTCCACCTTTTAAAAAAGATTTTAATTATTTATTTGACAAAGGAAGAGAGAGAAAGAGAGCACAAGCAGGGAGAACAACAGGCAGAGAGAGAAGCTTACTCCCCCCGGAGCAGGAGTCCTATGCAGGGCTCCATTCCAGGACCCTGGAACCATGACTTGAGCTGAAGTCAGATGCTTAACCAACTGAGCCACCCAGGCGCCAACCCCCACCCCAGACTCCTTTTTTAATGAGAGCTTTTCAATGCTTCCACAAATGGTTATCAAATCTACCTTGCAGATAAAGTTATAGTAAAATTCCAGTTTATTTGCAAGCTTATTTGATGTGTTAGGAAGAATGATTTGAACAAATCTAGCAAGAGGGAAGGAAGAATGGAAGGCCCCAAGGTCTCTTCAATCTCTTGGGCTGTGTTCTCTTCCTGTTACCACAATATGCAAATTATGTCATGTTTCAGAGCACAACAAAGTTTGATCTGAAGTTGCTTTCTAGCCCATGCTCCATATTGCAACGTAGGCGATCTTTCTAAGATGCAAAGTAGACCACACCAGTCCTCTCCTCTGCTTAAAACATTAAAAGACCCTTGCCCTCAGTGTGATGGCTAACCTTGCCCTGCTTGCCTGGCCCTGGACTATCTCTTCTGCCTCATTCAGTCATTCAACAAATATTTACTGAGTCCCTTCTCTATGCCCAGTATGGCAGATACAGCACTGCAAGAAGCAGACAGAAGTCTCCACCCTCGTGAAAACTGTACATACATTCTATTGGGAGGGAAGAGATAACAAGGAAATGGAACATAAGTTATGTCTGCCAGTGATTCGTGATATGAAGAAAAATAAGGCAGTAAGGGGAGTAAGGAGTAGCTGGAGATGGGAGTTGAGGCTGCAATTTTAAGCAGGGTACTTGGGGAAGGCCCCATAAGAAAGTGATGTTTAAGCAAAGCTCTGAAGAAGGCCTGGGAAGGTTCTGTGGGGCTTCCTGTAGGAACTGTTTACCACACTGTGGGAATAGCAAGTGCAAAAAGCTACCACTAACACGGTCTTTCAGTTCCTGGAGCAATTCCCTTCCCTTTCCTGGGAACACATTCCTCTCCTTTAATTCCTCCTCAGCCTTCACGTCTGGCTCATCTGGGCCTTCCATGACGTCCCACAACATGGAGCACTTCTCCCATGGCCCACAATGATGCTCATGCTGTGCAGCCAACTTGCCTCCCCACTAGACGACAAGCTTCATGAGGGCAGGTACCATGATTGTGCCGTTCCCAGGTAATAGCAGTGTCTGGCACAGGGTCTGAAACAAATATACACTTGACAGGTATTTACTGAACGAAAGAGTAACAATCACATTGGGGCAAGCTACATGTTATGGCCCAATTCAGTTAAAATGGGGAAGGCCAGTGAAGGCGCCTTTACAGGATGTATTGACCTCCAGAAGCTAATCCTCTGCACAGCATTGGCTCCTCATTCCCAAAGAGGAAAGTTATTTGTTACTTTTCAGGGCTGATTTGCTGGGGTCACTAGTATGCCATGAGATCACCCTGGGTGTGGATTTGATCATTTCCATATTTTCTAGGAGACTAAATCTCTCTGGGCCATTATAAACTCCCTGTCCTACAACATTTATATTAAAGTATTAGTGATGAATTAACAGTTGGGTCCCCACAAACAGCCGTCATTTTGATGAACATCTCCACCCTTTTGAAGTGTGGCTAAAGACTTTTCTGGACAAACACATGTCCAATTTTTTGTCATTTCAGTCATTTTTCTGATTAGCTTCTCAGAGTGAGACAGCCTCTCCCTATTTCTAGATCAAATGAAAACATTCGGTCCAAGCTAGAATCATATGAAAAATTTGAAGCAGCTTTCTAGCTTCCAAAATCATGCATGAATCACTGGGTGCAATAATAGAAATCAGACAATACTGATTTGAGGGAAATTTCTCCATTATCTTCAAGAGAAGATTTTGTGTTAGCTCAGAGGACAAAAGCATAGTCACAGCCAGTTCAAATGGCTAGAATTACTTTCTTATGTGGGGCTCAGATTGAAGAGTAGGGAGTTGCGAGGCTTCGAGAAGAGTCCCTCCAAGTCATCTGACCTGTAATCTTTTTTTTTTTTTTCTTAAGTAGGCTCCACATCCAGCGTGGAGCCCAATATGGGGCTTGAACTCATGACCCTGAGATCAATCCTGGGCTGAGATCAAGAATCCAATGCTTAACCAACTGAGCCACCCAGGTGCCCACGTGGCCTGTACATCTTTTGATAAAACAATTCTCTTAATTGTGTGGCTCATCTCCTTAACTTTAGAGGCCATGAATTCTCACTTGATGGAATGTCATCAGTGAAGGTTCTATAGTTACTGGAATTTTGTAAAGAACTGTTTTTACTTATTACTACATTCAAGTGTTCTAACAAATAAATGATAGTGAAAGGGGCTTTGGAGATGGGAGGCAAGAAAAGATTAACTATATAAAAAGGATTCTAGGAGGTAGTGAGAAGAGGAAAAAAAAAGTCAGAAAGTAAAAACCAGGCAAGAAAGCCATGTGTTGGGATGGGTTTTCATTTATTCATCAAGCTGGTATTTATTCAGTGATACTGTATGTGTCAGACATACACATACATAGCAGGATGATTTTAGATAGTGTTAAGTCTATGAAGAGAATGAAACAGTATAGGATGGAGGTTGGTGAGCAGGGGTGGGACTAGCCTTTGGGTGATGTGGGAAGATCTTTCTGAGATGAGCGGAGTGGAGAGCTAGGTGATAAGAAGAAGTCGACCATGGGAGGATCTATCTTTTGCACACAGTGTAGCCCGTATCTGATTATTTAGAGGTAAAACCAGGCAGGAGTCCTCTGAAAAGGAAAGTGGAATTCCTGATTTCTAGGCCTGTTCTGACCAGCCCTCTGGGCTCCATCCCTGATCCTGCAAGGCACACTTCTGTTTTCTGGGTGGGACAGCAATCATAATTACACTTGCAACTCTTGGGCTATTTTGAGAGCAAAGAAGCAGAATAAATAGTAAACAGGAGTCAAAATAGCTGAAGATGCATAAAAGGGAAAAGAAAGCAGAAGGATAGATGGTGGAAGGGAAGGAAAATGGAGGAACTAGTTGAAAGCAGAGATGCCTAAAGCTTTTTTGTTTCTTTCCTGTGCAGACTTCATTGGACAAGATTACAAAACTGGTCAAAACCCACCTACACTGTAACTACTTTAATATTTTCATGTTCTGCTAAAAAACACCTGAGAGCCTTTCTTTTCAGTAAATGAAACAATAAAGATTAATGAGTTAATTTGGTAAAGCTGATTTGAATTGCACAGAAGGTGTTGCGTAAGTACTTGGCATTTAAAAAGTTATCTGACATTTAAAAGGAGATGGCTGTTAATGAATTCAAGAGCTAATCTTATACTCTGACAGAGAGAGCCATGGAAAATCCAGGATTATTATCTTGCTGTAAACATAATGTGATTCAGTTGAAAGCCAGAACAAAAGAGAGCTATGGGCTGTAATACAAATATCCACAAGTGCACATATATAATGTAGTGAAACTTAGAGGATGTCCATTAAATAAATGCCATTTCCTTTCTTGCTCCTATAATATTTGAGCCACAAACTTAAAAAAAACCCTTCTCTCCAATAGTTTTTCCTCCTCCTTTCAACTTGTATATTTTGAAGAGTCACCACCATGGGTTGGCTCTACAGTCATTGGAATGACTTACCTTAAGAAGGAAAGCAGATTCTAAACTCAATCAGCTAGATCTCCACCCATGGGTCCCACAGAGCCACCAAAGATACAGATCTGTCCTGCAGGCATCTCTCAGACCCTCCTCTTTACTTCTCCCACTCCTTTCTAATTGGGGTTCCCCATCTCCCTAGCTGTGGCTTAATGGCTCCAAGAAGAGCTATTGTCCCTCATTAAGGAGGCTGCAACACTCTCGCTGTCTAACTGCCTCCCACGCAGCTCACAACTTCATTCTGCCTGAGAGAAAGCTGCCAAGAGTCTCTGGGAACCTGTGGGCAGGCTGAGCTGGAGGAAGAAAACAGAAGGAAGGAGGGCCTTTGTAGCCAAGATCTGAAATATGCTGGGGCACACACCCCATCATTATCTTAATGCATGGAGAGCAGGGTCGGGAGGCCTTTGCTGAAACCCTTATGTGGTCTATCAAGTTGTCACATCAAACCTCTGTGCACACAGGGCATTTGTCCCCTCCTGTGAGCAAACAAAAGGAAAAGAGCCAGGCTCTCCTCTGGATCACCAGGCCCCCCTCCTTGGCTGAGAGTCTGTCCCTCCACTTTCCTGGGGGTTGGGGAGACTCTGAATCCCAGCAGGAATGGAGAGATCTGAGAGATTTAGTCACAGGAGGTGGGGAGGGGTGAAGAGGGCTAGGATTCTGAGCTTCCCCCTCACCATGCGCCCTGCTGGGTAGGTGGGGACCAAATCCTGGAAAGAGCCACTCCTGCCAGGGCCATGGGCTGAAGGATCTGGCTAGTTCCCCAGTACTTGGCCTTCTCAGGCCCTGTTATTTCTTGCCCATGGAAGCCTGTGGAACTAAAAGTGGGCAGTAGGAATGGGGGCACAGTGGGAGCTGAGAGGAGAATGGAGCCCTGTAGTGCTCCCTATGACTGGGCTGCTTGGGGAGGGATCTGAGTGGACCATGGACTTCATATATGCTAACACTCAGGGTAACTGGGAGGGGACCCAGCCTGTTCAAGGTCAGACACCCTAGCTGGCCCGAGGTCCCCTTCTGAGACCTTGTCTCTGTCTAGGTTTCCCTGGCCTGGAGGAGCAGAAGACCTCTAGTCTTTAGGAGGCCAGAGAGAACACCAGGATCTCTATTCAATAAACTCGTCTGCCTGCATGGCCTCTTTCTGAGGAGAAAGGAGCCTAAACCATGGGCTCCTTCCACTCATCACAAGTGGGTCCAGTGGTCCATGTGCCTGTCACCTGGGTTCATCCTGTCCATCTCGGCCACCTAACATCCTGGCCCACTTTTTCTGTTCTAGAGGCAAAATTGGTGCTGGTGAGATGGGCTGAAGGGATGGATAGTTTGCGGAGGGGCTCTGCAAGGAGGCACAGCCAACAGATGGTTTGGTTGGAAGCCACGGAAGAGCCTTCTCACTTCCCTTCCTGGCACAGATTTTGGTCTCCATCCACTTTTTTATGCCTCAACTATACGAAAGGAGATTGTATATTCTCCTGAGGGTTTAACAAATTAGTCTAATAGCTAGCAAACTTAGATTAGGAAGAGAAACACTGCAAGCTCCAGTCTCAGCTTTAGGGACTTGTGCCACGTCATTAAGCTTTTTGTGCCTCAGTTTCCCTACCTATACAATGGGGCCAACCAACCGCACTGTTCCCCTCAGGGAGCATTTGAATAATGAAACCCAGCACATCTTAATTCCACAGGCTTCTACTATCTGGAAGTAAATCTTATCCGTGAGTTCTAATTGATATTGTCTTCAGTTTAATTAAGTGCTTTGTTGACACAACAGAATCATTGTTTATCTGGCTTAGCAGGAGCTGGAGGAGAAAAACTTTAAGCCAAAATAGTGATCTCTTTTGCCTCAGGGGAGGTAGAAACTAGCTTTTTCTGTGAGGGGGTGTCTGGCTGTCTTCAGGCTGGAACTTTGCCTGTGTTTGAGAAATGACGCATCCTATTTTAGGCTGGGAGATGAGAGGTGGTGGGGTGCAGGGTGGGAAATCTGAACAAGTCCCTACCTCCTTCTAATCCAACACTTTAACCCAAAACTGTGTGACTTCCTTGTTATTGCTGGGTCTGGTGTGACTTTTCCAAGCTGACAGCCAATCGAGAGACAGGGAAACTCAACTTGCAAAAGGATCCCACTGTAAAAGGTCATTTAAAATCAGTCGATTTTCACTACGAAAAGAAATGATACCCATGTTGCTTTGATTCCCACACTGGCCCATGAAAGTTTATCTAACTCATAATTTAGCTGGACTAAAAAGCTGAATTAGCCCTGGAAGTGCTGGGACAGCACAGGGCTTGAAGAAGAGAAACAAAGATCTCCTTTCCTTTTCCTTCCCTCCCACTCCCTTCCTTTGGGCCCTCTGGTCCTCTGGCCTCTAAGTTTTCCTGGGCAGCCCTGTGCTGGGGGATAGGGGTGGGCCCTGCTGGAAACAGGGCTTCTGGCTCCAAAATTCTCTGCCTCCCTCTGCCCTCCACCCCGTCCCAGGCTTTCAACCCTGTTTCCTTATGTGCAGGACAGAAAACAAGAAAAAAAAAATTCACAATGAGATATGATAAACCCAAAGGAATCTCTAATAGGTAGAATTGTAAGCAGTGAAACAAAATCCAGACAGCATAGAGGATATTTGGTTGGGGGGATATCTGCGCTTGGGGGCTGCGGGGCGTGTGAGGGGGGAAGGGGAAAATGGTAGGTAGACTGGCTCACAGTCCTTTAAATTATTCCTGCTTTTCAAGCTTCTCCTTTTCCACATCTGACCTTTTAGATGGTATACAAGCTCCGAGTTCTGTTTTATAGTGGCTTTCAAGCAGAGAACAGGGGAATAGAATACTTTACTATTATAATTTATTGGGATTGCTTAGTGACAAACATTGTGCTAATCCCTTTCCATATGTTATTTCATCCAATTCTTGTCATGACCTCATAAGGGACATATTATTATCCTTCATAGATCAGGAAATTGGGTCTCAGAGAGGTTAAATAACCTGCCTGAAACCACAGCAGCCAGTTGGGAAGAAGCTGGGATCTCAATGCAGCTTTGTGGGATTCCCAAACCAGCAGGCCTCTTTGTAAGTGCAGGTCACAGGCACTTACAAAGAGGGGTCTCTGTCTGTTGTGACATCTGCTTCCTCATCTGTAAAATGGGGATAATAACTGTACCTATTTCCTAGGGATATTGTAAAGATTAAGAGAGATAATAATCCTGCACACAATAAACCTCAAAAACACTGGCTGCTATTATTATTTAAAGAGACCCTTTCAAAAAAAAAAAAAAGAGACCCTCTCAAGATAATGGGGAGATAACTGTGGATATTTATAATATGATGGAGGTTCATTATACTATTCTATTTTTGCATGTATTTGAAATTTTCCATAATAAAAAGAAAAGAACAGAAATCAAGGAGGCACATCCTACGTCTGGTTGGAATCAGCGCCGATAACAGATCAATACAGACTTCTTGGAATAAATGATAGAGTGAAAATTTAAAAAAATGAAAGCCTTGGTTTTGTAATTAAAAACAAACCCCTCTCAGTAAATTATTCTTAAATTGTCAATGGAGTTTTGGGCTGACAAAATAATGTGGGTGAGGTTGAACCAGAAGTTGAAGTTTGCTTAGATCTTCAAAAAACCTTTGAATCAAGCGCCACAATCAAAACTATTTAGAAAGCCAGGGAGGAAGAAAAAGGGAAATGAGTGGGGAGAGGGGAAGAGGAGAGAGAGGGGACCACCATGGAACCTGGGGAAATTCTGTGCCATGCCTTTGAAAATGAGAAATAAAAGGTGGGGAGCACAGCCTACTTCTCTGGATGGGGGGGGGGGTGCAGACTGTTAATTCTCTTAGGAATCAGTAATACGCCCAATCTTACTTATCAGCCTCAAAAAGATCTCCAGGAAGGATGCCTAGTGACATCTCCTATCTGCACATGACCCAGGGAGTGTAACACCAAATTGTGCCAACCAACAGCAGGAAGTATCTAGATATTGTGTGAGTTGTTAGAGAAATGTCAGCTGAACTTCCATATCATTATCACTGGAAATAAAACAAGTGCAATCTCTACGATTTTAACAAATATTATTTGGAGGATTATAAGCTTTTCTACCCAGAACATGGTTCTTAATATCAACTGAAGATTAATTTGTCAATTTTTTCCCCAGTATCTACCATGTGCCAAGAACTGTGCTAAATACAGGAGATACAAAGGTGAATAAAGCAGAGGGAGTCTGCATTTAAGGATTAGTAGCTTGCTCTTTTAGATATCTGCCAAAAATTTCAACAGAAGGCAGGGTACGCCTCAGAAGGACACTGAAACAAAGGTTACCTTTGTACCCGTTTGTACAAAAACTTAGTGTGTCTACAGGTGGGTTTTTGTGTGGGTTTTTTTTTTTTTGTCCTGCAAGAGGAAGGCTGAAAGGAGATATGAACACCATCTGTGAAACCACCAAGGAAACAGATGGGGTAAACATAGGTTTATTCAACCTAAATCCTAGTGTGCTAGAATTACAGGCTACTCTTTGAAATCCCAAAGAGGCACATTTTGGACACCTAAGATCAAATATGAATTCATGCTCTTAAAAACTCATGAAACCTGAACTTAAGAGATAATATAGGTTGAAATAGAAGTGATTTTGTGAAATGGGAAAAAGGAGACATAATTCCAGTTTAACAGGATTTTTAGGACACTACCAAAGTTCTAATCCCCACAAGGCAACAAAACGAAACTCAAGATAAAGCATGTGAGAAAGGATGTTTGCTTTCCTTAACAAAGGGAGAAAACTGACAATGTGAAAACTGGTGAGATAGTTTCTTTCTTATTTTAAACAAAGAGATGCAGTGATTCTTGGGAAATCTAATTAAGGTTTGAGTTTGTACTTTAACACTCTTTACTGACAACCTCTCTTCCCTGACAGCTCTATAAACCAGTGGACTAAGGACCCTTCTTGCTCCAAGCTTACATGGCTGGATCTGGGTGGACAAGAGAGTTTCATAGTTTGAGATATTAACTTTTCAGAAAAAGAGGCAAATTCATTGTCCTCCAAAGTCTAAGGTCAGAGGGATAAAACGCTGAAAAGGGATTGAGATCCTTTTTTTTTTTTTTTAATTTTTATTTATTTATGATAGGCACACAGTGAGAGAGAGAGAGAGGCCGAGACACAGGCAGAGGGAGAAGCAGGCTCCATGTACCAGGAGCCTGACGTGGGATTTGATCCCCGGTCTCCAGGATCATGCCCTGGGCCAAAGGCAGGCACTAAACCGCTGCACCACCCAGGGATCCCAGGGTTGAGATCCTTAAAAGGAGAATTCTGGTGGCCCTGTCCAACAATTTGATAAAAACTTAATAATTTTATCTAACAGTAGTTAAAAGATAATGGCACTGTAGTGTTAACCTTTGTTTAACTTGCTTTATACGTGTTGACTGTGACTCCTAGATCATTTTAAGTCAGGCTTGAATAAAAGCAGTTTTCCGCTTGATTCATTTCTCCTTCTTATAGGCAGAATTTTGGAAGGAAAAAAAAAGCAGCGAAAAACAAGAAGACAAACTAAAAACAAAACTTCAACTCAACGAAGCTCTAATTTCAAATTAGCAAGACTGCACTTTTTTTGCATGCATTATTTGCAAGTTTTTTCCTCATAGATACATTTATTATATATTTACATAGCTGCAGTTCTAGTTAACATCACTTTGATTTCCATGATTTCCACTTTTAAAATGTAATCTCAGCTGGGGGTTATTCCCCCCCCAATCCCCCAGGGGACATTTGGCAAGCTCTGGAGATATTTTTCATGGTCACAACTGGGGGGGGGGGGGGGGGCTGTGCAACTGGCATCTTCCGGGTAAAGGCTAGGGACGCTGCTCAACATCCTGCAATGTATAGGAAAACTCCCCACGACCAAGAATATCTGGCACAAAATATTGATGGTGTGGGGGCTGAGAAACGAGGAGTATTAAATCACAGTTTCTGGACAGCTCGGGAGGCCCAGCGATTTAGTGCCTCCTTCAGCCCAGGGCCTGATCCTGGAGCCCTGGGATGGAGTCCCATGTCGGGCTCCCTGCGTGGAGCCTGCTTCTCCCTCTGCCCGTGTCTCTGCCTCTCTCTCTCTGTGTCTCTCATGAATAAATAAATAAAATCTTAAAAAAAAAAATCAGTTTCTAGTATGAACAAGCATCGTTTCTCAATGAATTAAACCTTTCATTGAGAGGGATAGGTCATAATTAAGTTAAATCATTTCTCTCATGTTGAACTATTAGGCTGTTTCCAATTTATCCTTATTATAGATAATGCTGCAGTGGACATCTTCAGTCACTTTTTTTTTTTTTCAGCTGGATTATTTCCTTAGAACGAATTCCTAGGAGTCAGAAATACTGAATAGATGAGTTGGAATATTTTTTCATGCTTCACAAGTAATATTGCCATTTTGCTTAACCACTGGATTAAACCAAATTACAACCCGCCAGAAGTGTGTAAGCGTTCCAGTTTCAGCAAAACAAAGGCACAACTGGGTGTCACCATTAAAAAAATAAAAAAGAAAAAGAAAAAAGAAAAGTGAGAGGAGGCATACATCCCAAATATAAAATGGTACCTCCTGGTTGTCTCAATCTGCGCGTAAATCACCACTCAGGATAAATATTTTTCCAAACTTGTTTTCTGTTGCTATTATTTTTGACATACGTTGTTTATTACGTCTTTTACTTATTTATCTCACTCGTTCTCAATGTTTTTCTTGTAAAATTCAACGTCATCTTCATGGAGCATAGACAGTGCAGACATAGTGCTGCCGTGGTGAACACAATTTTTAAAAAACTTTTTTTTTTTTAAGTTTTGCTTTTTCTGCGCCTACAGCATAGATATGTTAACGTCTCCTGCTGGAATTTTCATTTACGATTTTAATACTTTTTTTTAGGTGCTGGTCACCTCACCCAACCTGCAGCCTCTACAGAGAGGCCCTGGGGAAGCGGAGAAGCTTCTCGAGCGATTGAAGTCAGCCACCGCCGTAAGAGCAGCCCTTGGTCGCCGACGGTCCGCGGGAACTAATTTCTCTTAATCAAATGAAAGGCCCGAGGAGGAGCCACGAGGCAGAAAGGAAGCTGAGTGTGAAGGAGGATACCAAGTCCTGTGAGGAGGCCGAAGGACCCGCATTAATAGGGGGGCATCGTACCTTTAGGACTTCAGAACTGGCAAGGCTCCATGTGCAGCTATTAATATGCAAAAAATGCCTTCATAAATACTTGATTCTGTTCACAGTGGGGAGGCAGCTCATTTGAAAGAGGAAATGGGAGCTTGCAGTTGAAACATGTCTGCTTGTCTCCTTTTTCTTTTTTCACTGCCCTTTTCATCTGCGCGTTCGCCCTCGCAGTCTCTTCCCCCTCTTGCGGCGGCTCAGCCCGCGCCTCCGCCTCCCAGGAAGTCGTGGCGGGCGCTGCGGCTCCCAGGCCTGCGTGCGGAGCCGCCCGGGGGCCTGCGCGGCGGCGGCGGCGGCGGCGGCGCGGGGCGGGCGGCGCGGGGCGGGCGCCTCAGGCGCGGGCCGGCGGGCGCCTCAGGCCTCCGCGCTCTTCCGCCGCGCGCCGCCGCCGTTTCCAGTCCGGCCGCTAGGGGGCGGCCGCGGGCGCCCTCCCGCTGCCGGGGCCTCCACCCGCGAAGCGGGGCGCG
Source organism: Canis lupus baileyi (assembly GCF_048164855.1). Taxonomy (NCBI): domain Eukaryota; kingdom Metazoa; phylum Chordata; class Mammalia; order Carnivora; family Canidae; genus Canis; species Canis lupus. The sequence goes on from NC_132873.1 coordinate 19,735,744, forward strand.
CCTGGCTCGCCCCCTCGGCACCGCGCCCCCCGCCCCGTCAGGGCTTGTTTCCCGCATCTACGGGTGACTTGCCGTGAAGACGTGCTGAGGCCCAGGCGGCCCTCCCTGGCTTTGGTGGCGTGTTTCCCCGTCCCCGCAGCTGGCGCAGCGACACAGAAGCGCAAGTGCTTTAGGTGACCCCACTGCGCCCCGCGGCCAGCGCCCCGTGGGGCGAGGGAGAGGCCGAGTCGGGGAGGGGCTCATGGGAGGGAGAGAAAAGTAGAAACTGATGCGGATGCAGATCAGCCTTGGGTGCCCCCCCCCCCCAGCTGCCTCACCCTGCAGGGAGCCCACTGGGTTTGCCCGCGGCCCATCAGGGCACGGAACTGAAATCTGCTGGGCACAAATTTGTTTCTAAATCCTTTCCAGATGCTTTATAGTCAACATGAAATTAGTCGTTTGCATGGAGTCAGTTGAGGAAGTAGTTACAATTTTAGTCGGTGATTAATCTAATAAAGGGCCATTAGCCTCCAGAAGGGAGGGGTGGGAGCCTCCTCCCCCTTCCTCAGCCTCACCCCCACTCTCCCTGTGTTTAGGGGCTGGCGGGGCTCCCTAGACGGTCTCCTCGGATGCCTTTCCTTTTGGGGCCCACTTGAAAAGGAGGTAAGACTACTTGCGACTTGGACAAACCCACCGGTTCTGTGGGGGAACAACGGCCCTCTTCACGAAAGAGGCCCCCGAAGTTCGCAGAGTGAGCCGGTCGGCCACAGCTTCACAGGGGAAGCCTACGTACGATTAGAGTTTAAGGCCCTCGGTCTGGTGCGCCCCCTTTCTGACTGCAAGGTTAATAATTCGGTCTAGGGCTTAATTTGACAGGACTGAGCCACTCTTTTATGGCAGGTGATATTAGGTCTCCTGAAATACAGGCAGGGGAGCTGTGTGAATTTGGAGCATGTTTAGGGTTATGTGAGGCATCTGCAAGGCCTTTGGAATTGTGGAATTATCAAAATATAGCATAGTTATATTTTCCTTAGTCACAGACTCTCTTAAAAAAGAAAACCTTCTAGATCCCTCATAAAGGCTTCAAAGCAGGAATGCAAAAAAAAAAAAAAAGAAGAAGCAAACGTTGGTTCAGTGGTTCCTCAGTAGCAGGAAGGGTCAGCTCAGCTGTGTTTTACCTCAGCAGAGGCCTGGCCCAGGCCTGGGGTTCTAACAGTGAGAGTTCAGGTCCTTCCTCAGAACCCAGCTAGGCACACACAGGAAAACAAAACTACTTTTATTATTATTGTTTTTTAATGAATGTGTGGCCAGAGGAGAAAGCCGGGCTGTGGCAGGAAGCCAGGGATAAGGGAGGTCATGCCCTCCTCTCCTAGCCCAGGCTGTCGCCCAGCAGGAAGAGACCTGAGAGTGCCCTGGAGCTGTGCTGCCTCTCTTCAGGTTCTCTGAGACCCTGGGGACAGCTCTAAGAATTCCCCTGAGTTGTCTCTCTAGAGTGAATTTGAAGAGTCCCAACCTCAAAGCTTCAAATAAAGGAACAAACTTAGAAATATTTGTGAATGTGCATCCTTGAAACGCTAATAGATATTTCTGACCCATCCAAATGAAGCATTTGTCTCCTTTCTTCATAGTATCCTTACATTTATTTCCCTTGATTGTTACTCTTCCCCCTCCCCATTGGAATAAGAGTTGAATGGGAAAAAATGGACCCTTTAGCACAGAGTCTTAGTGCCAGCTGCCTTGATGGATGATACCTTTCTGTGTTTCCTTATTCCCTTTTTGACTTTGCAGAAGTCAGGGAAAGGCTGATTCAACTCATTCAGGCACACGAAGAGCCACACAAAACAGCCCAAGTTGAGCTGACATTCCAAGGAACCTCTGTGATTTTATAATCCACTTGTCTCATTTTATTGATGAGGCAAATGAGGTCCAGAGAGATGAAGACTCTCACCCAGGGTCACACAGCAAGCCAGCACAAGAACCCAACATCCTGCCTCCCAGTTTCATGCTGTTCAGTCAATACTGTACCTGCTTCTCTGGCTTTTGGGTCAAAGGTGAGATTTCATTAAGATTCGTGAGAAGATAGGTTCTGGATTCAGTGTTTGCTATGGTGAAAGTCACAGAGAAAAAAGATTAAAGTTGTCAGATCTAGGTCTCATTAATTTTTTTATATACTATATACATACACATCCAGGTCATGTGTATAAGATTATAAACACACACCTATGACATTTGAATTTACTCGCCAAACAACATCTGTACCCTCTATAAGCACCATCTAAATACCATGTTATGTTGAGAAGTTATATTCAAATTTCTATTTTTCTTGTCTTGGTTGCTCTTTCAAAGAAAAAAGTAAATTCTTTGTGCTACGAAAATTCAGATAAAGCTGGAATTAAAAAGGAAATATTGATGGAAAAAAATCTGCTGATACTGTTGAATATAAATTTTGCATGATTGTACTTCACTGAAGTAGGAAAATGCTTCTGCAACCTTCCAGATAGAGAGATCAGAGATTTCCCTTTTCCCTTCTCATGTGAGGGGGCTACAGGAGAAGTGGAAACATAAAACAAAGGCAAAGGCCAAAGTAGGGCTCGTGAGAGGGGACAAAGGAAAATTGCGGAGGTTGCCATGAAGCAGGTGCCATGCAGACAATGTGGTGTTACTCTGCATGACTGTCCTCCGTGGTTGCATGACCACTGCCCTCCACAGATATGGAAACTTAGGTTGTAGAACAAGTGAGGTTTTCAGAAATGATTTGAGCCCAAGACTCCAACCCCATGCTGCAAAAGGATAGGATTTATTTTGTTTTCCTTTTTATTCCTAAGAAAGTGAATTTAATGTTTATAAAGGAATGTTTATTTGAGAACAGATTTAGCTAAGCACGTGGCTCCACTGACAAGGGTTTTAGTCTCTAGTGTGGGTGGAGTGTCCAACAAAAAGTTATTTCTATGCTTGCTACTTTTAAGAGCCCATGGCATCTTTGTCTCTTTGACCTGAAGCTTCTACTCATTCCTTGTGGGCTGACCTTTCCTTTTCTGTTGTTTCTCAGCTGTCCTGTTCTTGTTTGAAAGGACAGATTTAAACAGCTGGGGAAACTGAGGCCCAGAGAGTGGTTTCAAGAGATTGGCTTAAGGCTAGTCCTTGAAATAGTGTAAGACCAGAACCTGAACCCAAATCTCCTGACTTAGTATCTAATGCTTTCCCTTCCACATCACACTCCTTCCATTAGCCTCACTTGAGCTTGCCACATCACAGCTGCTTGGCCATGATCCATCCTTTGGACAAATCCAGCCCAGCAGAATTGTGTTGAGAGGAGGTTCACTTCACTGTGGCTTGGAAGGAAACTTGGGTCTTTTAGAAATGAAACTTATAAATTCTAATGCATAAAGAAAGTTCTTGCAACACCAGGAGAATGAATCAGTCAGCCAGAGTTCAAGAAATGTAAACACATTTTTAGATAGGAGACTAAAAAAATCGCTTAGGACTTCTCCATCTCTTGGGTCAAGACCCTGGTAATTTACTGAGGTCCATGCTGTCAAGGAGGAGACACAACTCAAACTGCATTCCTGGGAGATAAAGCAATGGGGGTGGTAAAACTTCCTCTCCCAACAATGTGGCTGGATCTACCCTTGTTATCAAGTTGAAGAAACTGATTGACCCATCACCCAATGCAGGCAACTGGCTGTGAACACAGGCCTGGCTCTTTCTCATCATTCCGAGCTGATGTGTACATTCACAGACTACAGACTGCACAACTTCCAGGCCTGCCTGAAACTGGGAGCTCGGAGTCTTTCTGTGATGAACATTTCTGCCACTAAAGAGATAAACAGAAAACACATTCCTTCTCTGGCTGCCCACCATCAGGCCAGAACAGATTTTCAAATGCTAGCATTAATCTAACCACAGGCTTTTAGCAAGGAGATAGCATTCCCACCAGATAATCAGGCTGTTTCAGAGATGACCCTTACAAGTTGGGGTCTCATCCCAAACTCTTCTGCCTTTTTCAAATCATGGGATCCTTCACCAAACACTCAAAAGCAGGAAAGAGCATCTGATTCTAGCATGGAATAGGGTGCCTTAAAATTTCCTTCTATTTAAACCTATGTTGATGATGTTTAATTCCCAAGTTGTCTTTGTTTGTTGTTTTGATAAAAATGAAATATAGTCCTATTTATTCCCATTGTTTCAGAATGCTTATTTCCCTTGGTATGGGATACTCTGGTGGGTCTCATTGGTATCAGAATAGAGACTAAACTAAAAAGTCATCTTATCAGGCAGACTAGGCCACCTGACTTCGTGGTTGTGTGTCAGGGCTTGGGAAAGGACATCAGACCCACAGGCTCCAAAGTGGCCAAACATTCTGTGGTTACAAGGGCAGTAGCTTTTGGAGGTACATTTAAATATGTTTAGGGCCTTTTCCCACACATGTCATTTCTGAGGGATGAGTACTCTTTGATCCCTAGTATGCTCTCATGACACTTCCCCCATAATTTGCAGTGGTTCCTCATTGGAGAGGGGATATATCTACTGCCAAACAGATCTCAGAAAGCACTCTGCCTTCTCACAGCTTTACACATGGACCTGCTGACCCTAGCAGAAGCCAATGGGAGGAGTCCTGAAAGTCAGCTTTTTTACCTTCATGGTTTTGTATTTGTGGTCAAAAATGGAAAATCCAAAGGCAAATTCCAGATTAATTTAAAAAATCTTCCAGTATGAACTAAACCATAAAAGGAAGATAATTCTGGTGCCTTTACATAGCCTTGCTGACCTTTTCTTAAGTATGATATCTAAAAATACTTTATTTTATATGATATGACTCAAGATGCCTATGATCTATGGAGTGTTTGACGTGTTATAATAAATCTTGATCTGATTGTTTAATGCAGGAAACCAAGACCCAAGATGGCCTTTTGGTATTGTCATTATCAAATTATTGGGATAAGATTTAAGACCTTGATTATGCTACACATTTTTTACTTTAAATCTTGGGTGAAGAGGAGAGTGAGATGGGCATATCAAACAGTTACTCAAGACCTGAGAAAATCTCCAAGCTAAAGACATACCCCAAAGAGCTCTATTAAAGGAGCCAAGTAGATTCATCTAGAAGATATACATTGGTCTGAATTTGAATATGGAAATGCCTAGTAAATGCAAGGGCAGTATTTTTCTTACAAGTTGGAATAAGAGTTCTTTTACTTGCTTATATCTTCTTAGACCAAGTCTAGTTCAGTCTCAAGGGTTTGGATTTAGCTTTGGGAACACCAAGTTCTCCCAAAAGTTCATAAATTATTTTTTATGGAGAGGTCCAAAGGTACATGGCAGTTTACCAAACCCAGAATGGAAGGCAAGCTAGACGGCAGAATCTAAATTCAAGTTTTGTAGCAATAAAATATCAACTGCACAAGAAACCCTTCATTCAAGATACATTGTGGGATTAATAAGGATACCTGTGATGGAAGACTGAGGAAGAAGAGAATTAACAAGAATGGCTGAAGGTGGAGCTACAAAGTGGCCAACCAATTCAATTCAGGTGGTGATCTTTTTTTTTTTTTTTTTTAAGATTTTATTTATTTATTCATGAGAGGCACAGAGAGAGAGAGAGGCAGAGACATAGGCAGAGGGAAAAGCAGGCTCCCCATGGGGAGCCTGATGCGGGACTCGATCCCAGGACTCTGGGATCACGACCTGAGCCAAAGGCAGATGCTCAACCACTGAACCACCCAGGTGCCCCTCGAGTGGTGATCTTAATTCTATGAGAGATACTATTCTTGGTCACTCCTTCTCAAATAAGTATAGACGTCTGGTCTTCTAGCCTTTGGGCTTACCCCCTTCAATCCATTTTTCAGATAGTTGGAAGAGTCATTTCTCTAAAATAAAAATCTGGTTATATTAATTGTGAGATCCTGCATAAATAGGATCTCACAATCTTTGGGATAAATTTCTCAGTTGTTACTATGGCTTTTCATAATCTAGCTCTTGCCTACCTCACTAGCTAACTGCACTTTTCCCCACTCTCTTCTCTTCCTGTGCCCTGGGGGCCAGTGATTATAAGCTGCTTACACTTCTCCCATGTCGCCATGTTCTCTAACCTTAAGGTGGTCCCTTTCCCTGGAGCATCCCTTCCTCTTCTTCACTTGGCTAGTTCCTACATATATCTTTAGAAAGTCATTCCAAAAGCCTTCTCAAAGGCTGAGTTAGTCTGTACTTATTTATAGCTGTCACCATAATCTACTGTGGACAACACGAAGGCATGGACTTTGTTTCTCAACTGTATTCATGTGCCTACCCCAGTATATGCATTAGTAGATGGTCCCTTAGTGTTTGTTTAATGAATAAATGAATAAGCAATTCTATGTGCTTTGTAAAACAGACTCACTCTCTATTGGACATTTTCCAATGCTTGTGACTTCATTATTTTTTCAAATAAGGAATTGTAGAGAACTAAGACAACAGTAAATGAAAAGCCATAGGCCACAGGAAAATGTGTGAAAAAAGCTAGGAGAAAAAAAATCCTAAAGAAAAGCCTCATGCTTCTTTATGCCACAAATGTCAGAGGCATGAGGAAATGGAAAGGAGTATTTATGGATTACTAGTTAATAAAAGTTATAATTTTTTGGTCATTCTGACAGAAGAAAAAATAATATTCTAAACTTTATTATAGGTTGAAAGATATAACTGGTACTATACTCACACACTCATACATACACACCCTACCATACCTTAAAATCCATACCAGCCTTAAAATGCATTGTGCTAAACGTTACTTCACTGCTTGAACAAGGCCCTGACCCCTTGTGCATATTATACAGTAAGTGAACAGCAGATTCTGGCTATTTAGAAGAATAGCTATTTGTGGCTATTCTCACATTCTGAGAATTTCAAGAATCCTTAGATTTGTGAATACCTCTAGTGTATTTCATATTCCCAATAAAAAGAAGAGGAGTTCTTCAAGTTCTTAATGAGTCTATAAATAAAGGGTTAGGGTGATTTATAAAATTATTTTTTTTCCAGAGAATCATAAAAATGTTAGACCACATCACTTTCTCTTATTTTTATCATCAGCTCCAGCAGTTGGCCTTCTATTTAGGGCCATTTAGCAATATTTATATAAAAAGAATCAGTATTCCTCTTTTTGAAAAATAACTTCACAAGAGCAATTGCAGGTGTTGTAGTGAATATAGATCACAACAGTGAGCTATGGGTGCTCAGAGGAGAGCAAGGTGAACTCACTAGCTTAGTGATGGTCTTTTGTTTTCCAGCCTTAAAGCTTTGATTTGATTCCATGCCTCTGTAAGATGACATATTGTATGTGTCACTGATTTGTGAAGTCATTTGCAAATAGTTGAAGCTGACCTTCAAGTTCACAAATACCCAAAGCCCACCATTATATAATTCTTTATAATCCTATCATTTTTCCTGAAAATAGTCATTAAAACCAAATGATCAAAAAGAAAACAAAGAGTTGTGAAAGATCTATAGATAATTCCAGTGAATAGATGTCTTAAATTGCTCTTTGAACCCAGTTGCAGGGAGTATCAAATATTTTCAGAATACTGTTATATCCATTTTCTTAAAAACAAATGGTAATTTTAAGGCCAAAGAGATGCAAGAATTTTTTGTTAAGGTTATTGAGCAAATCAAAGGAACAAATATTTCCTACATCTAAGCCTTGAAAGAGGTTCTCTAGCCTATGTGAGCGGTCCCATTGGAAGGGGGAGTTGTTATTTAAGGGGTATAGGATCTCAGTTTTGCAAGAAGAGTTCTGGAAATTGGTTGCACCATGATGAGAATCTACTCAATGGTACGGAATGGTACACTTAAAAATTGTTAAAATGGCAAATTTTATGTTGTATATATTTTACTGCAATTCTAAAAAATGACAGGGGGTAGGAAGAGATGAAGAATTGTATTCTCGGCAGAGGCAACAGTATATTCAAAAGCTTGGAAATAAAGAGATTTGCATGAGCCTAAGGTCTTCTAGCTACTAGAAGTAGAGAAAAGAGGAAATGAACCTTTTTCTTTTCTTTCCCTGAATATAGAGCTTGCCATGGGGCAATTCTGAAATAGTCCAAGTTTGTCGTTGGCACTCTACCATTTCCCTTTCTGTACTTTTCTTTTTCTTGTGCCTTCTTCTCTATATAGCTGTTTCTGTTCATCTAAGCCCTCTAAGGCAGTCAACTAGCCATGCATGTTTCAATGCTTAAACCTCTCTTCACTCTGAAATTACCCACCTCTCTTCCTATCTCTGTCAGAATTTTTAGTCCCTCAAAGCAGCTAGTTCTCAGGTAGGTTGCAAGAGGACAGCCATCTGATCAAATAATTTTTTTAAACTAAAGGGTGAATGACTATTATCAGAAGTATCAACCTTTTAAGAGAATACTTCTGAATTCAAAGTGAATCTATTAATAAGATTTTAATAGTAGAATGAAGTGAAATTATAACATTTTTGGCCATATTAGTAAGAATGTTTTTGGTCTGGAGAGCTACCCTGTTATGGCCTCTCTTCCTAGAAAATCTGTCTCAAGAGTTTGGCTTCTCCCAAATTATTCCTACTTTTTTTTTTTTTTTTTTTTAGCTTCTTCTCTTCTTATGTCTCTAAAAGTTGCAAATCATTTTCAGTGTTACCCACCAAAGGGTGTCTGATGCTAAGTAAGGGGAGTTGGGGGAGAAAAGGATGTACAACAGAAACCATTTATTTGTATGGCTTATAAAATCAGGAACTTCCAAAGGCTCCATTTTGTCAGATGGAAACATGCCTGTTTACATTGACATCACTGCTAAACATGCATTGTGATAAAAATGCAGGCTTCTGGGGTTCAAATCACAGCCATTTAGCTGTGTGCCCATTTACCTTGGGCAAGTCACTTAACCTCTCTGAGTCACATCATCCTAGATGAAATATGAGGATAGCAATAGAATTTACCTCATATCATTGCTGTAAGGACGAAGTAAAATAATGAATGTAATGCCCTCAGCACAAATGTTTGGCATATCAAAGATAGATAACAATGATAGCTATCATCTCCATCATCATCATTATCATCCTCCTTCACTACTAGAGGGCTCCTATTAAGAGCTGTTCTGGCCCAGTTCCAACCAACAAGTGAAAAAGAACAGAACTGACACTGAAACTTCCCACCATGGTCAGGATGTCCATCCAAGGAGAATGGCAGGAGGCGTAATGCAGAATGCCAGGCTCTCAACTACTTCTCTGCTTACAGATTTTGAGATTGGCAAGCGTATGATTGTGCCTTTTCTCTTTCTAGTTTTGTAGTCTCTGGCAAAAACAATTCCTTCCCCTCAGCTCTGGCTCCAGCACTCCATCTGTGACATTGCTTCCTGTCACTATAGCAGGTCCCTCATTCAGGATTCATTGCTGCCTGCCCCAAAATAAGCAGTGAGGAAGACCACACACATTTCTCTATTAATCAAAGACGATTTTTAGGAGAGAGGGAAGGTCTCTACATAATCATCCTTTCCCCCGGTCTGAGGCAGAAGCAGCAATGGTGGTAGACAGAGGATGAGCTACAAAGTCAACCTACACTCCTAGTTTTTGCTTCTTTCTAAATGGGGGAATGAAGTATAAAAGGGAGCTTGGAAGAAGTAGTACTGGCCTCAGTCCTCCATTTAGAATACATGTTCAAGAGTGTTTTCCAGATACTTTCCTCATTTGTGGTGGCGCAGGCTGAGCTGTGCAACATCCACCTCATTATAATGTGAATTGTGCAGCATATGACCTGCGGAACCCATAGGACACCCCTGCAGATTTTTACTGGGCCTGCTAAGCACAAGTACTTGGTCTAGCTCCTCTTCTCGCCTAATATTTATACTCAGGCCACAGCACACGGGGCTACCCATGAGTAACTCCTGAGGATACCACATTTCTGAGGCTCTCCAAGAAGTGAATCCTCTTCCCTACTTATTGCTATATTAGGGGAGAAATTGCATGTTTCTGGAGGTCTCAGTATAAAATAATGTGTATGCGAATCACATGATATAGAGGAGAAGTAGAGGTGACTTTTTTAGAGAAAAATCTTACTTCTTAGGGGACGCTGAATACTAGACCCCTTCTTTTCATGGCTGGTATTTGAATTGACAGATTCATAGGCTGAAAAACAATAGGGGTTTTACCTATGAGTGTGAAAATGTCTTGAAAAAAAGCTATTTTTCTTACCTCAAGACAAGGGAAAACCAAGTGGAGCTTTGATGCTTAAGCCTCATAATAAATTGAATGGTTTTTTAAAAAAAAATCTGTTGATGCTATCATGGAGAGAAGGTTGATCTGGGATTTTAAAAGCCTGGAAGAAAATAATACTTTTATTTAAGATGTTTAAGGGTGAAATCCTGTAGGGACTGTGATGCTGAAATTCTGAGAGGGGAACTTTTGATGGAGTAAGAGCATGAAATAGTTAATGCTTGACACATGCTGTGAGGAGATGCCCAGATTTGAACAGCAGATGTGCTGTGGGGCCCCAGTGCATGCAGCAATAGGGGGATGACAGACAAGTGTGAGGAGCCCCAGCCTGCAGCTGTAGCACAAATACAAGGGTTGGACCAGGGGGGACAGGAGGGATTCTAGCCCATCTGATTCTAGCCAAGAGGACAGACAGGCTTCTGCACAGCCCTAATTTTTTTTTTCAATCTCTTAAAGTTACCTTGGGCGAGAATTATTTTCCTGGCTGTCCTTGTCAGTCAAAATGAAAACTAGTTAAAACAATGCTGTTTCAATGAATGAGGAGAATTTGCATGATGTTCCAGAGAAAAACAGTTAAGGGAAGGGGGTGGTGATGATAGATGGCAAAGAGGTCAACTGAATGGATCTGAGATAGAAGAATAGTTTTTAATGGGAAATTTGGGAGTGTGTGTGGGGGCGGGTGGTTAGGGGTTTGGGGTATATGAGGTATTGAAGAGATACCAATAGGAAGGAAAAGTGAGGGAGAAATCATAGAAAATTCAACCTGGAAAAGACTTTGAGATCTTCTAATTGCCCCTCCAACTCATATCCAAATACACGTATGTATGTATGTATGCATGCTTCATTGTCTCATTATGGATGATAAATACCCTAGACAGGTTGCCAAAAAAAGAATGTTCGTTTTTATTGATTTGCTAAACTGTGGTGGGCTTGGAAAAGCCTGTTCCTGGGTGTTTTTCCTCCCTGGAGTGCACAGACACAGCCGTGTGCACACACATAACTTAGGCTGAGCAGGGCAACTTGGGATTCTAAGAACCAACACTAGAGAGAGGAAAAGCCATAATTAGTGTTAATTGTTGACCCTACAGTTCAAGAATAGATGCTCTTGAGAATGGGAAATGAGAACAAACATTAATTATTGAGTAGGGACCTTGGAGACAGACACTCTGGATTAAAAGGAGGGAGATAAATTGCATAATGAATGTTAATTTTCCCTCAAAGAATTGAGTGGTCGGTGGTTGGAAAGGAAAAAGAGGCTAAAAACAATCATGAAAGAGAAACCTCAATGTGTGCTGGGGTAAGAGGGTATAGGAGGGTTATACACACACTTTCCATCACTGCTTGCTGCCTTGCCCTTTGCCTTACAGCTCCCAAGAAATCTGCTATCACAGTTTTCCATAGGACTCTTACTGTTTACCACAGTTGTATGCTAGGAAGCTCAACCACTTCCCCAAGAATACAGAAGCCAGAAAACAGGCCCATTGCACACTGAGAAGGTGAGAGGTGTGTGATGCTGGAATTTATTTTATATGTGTGTTGGTGGGAGTTTGACTTAAAAATGAGAGTGATGGCTGAAGCTGAATGCCAGTCAGGAGAGGGCTGTGGCCCTGTGTGTGCTGCCCTGGGGGTGATGGGACCCGGGGTCTTCCACTCTTGCTTTATCTTAACTACAATACTTCACACACACAAACACACACACACACACAGCCCCCAAAGAAACCCTCTTCACTGAAAGTGAAAACAGAAGAAAGTAATTTGAGTAGAAAATTGGAGATGAGCCTTGCAGCCAGTTTTGTAGAGACTCTGTTATCAGGCATGTCCCTGGCTGCTAGGATTCAGAGGGCTGGTACACAACCCCACAGCCTGGCTGCACCCCCTACATCTGCGTGCTGCCTTCTGTTCAGGCCCTCATCAGCTGTTGCCTGGATGGCTCTGCAGTAGCCTGAATGCTCAGCCTTGTCTCTTGCCTGTTCCTTCATGCTGGCACATGTGCTAGGTTACATGACATGCCTCCTCAAACATCTGTTATTCCTTGTTGCTTAAAAAGCAGCATCACAGCTTTCTCCTGGAACACAAGGCCTCTCTGGTCTGGCCCTGGCCTGACTTTCAGCCCCATCTCCTCCCGTGAAGCCCCTCACCATCCATTCACATGGGCTGCTCATCATTTCCCACATGCATTCTACTTTCCTGTCTGTCTTTGTCTTTGTTCATGCTGGCCCCTTGGTTGGCCGTGTCTTTCTCTCTTCTTTGTTTATCCACATCTGCTAGTGTCTCAAAGGTCAGTGCAAATGAGATTTCTCCGCAAAAATCCCTCCCAGTCCCCTAGGTTAGAATTAATTGCTCTTTCCTTGAACACCTCAGAATTGTGTTGGTTAGGTCTCTAATGCAGGTAGAGTTAATTGCTTCTGAGTCTGTCCTCACTTGATCTGTGAGGCCCTGAAGGGCAGTAGCCACAGGTGCTGAGCCTCGGAAGTGGGGTGAGAAGAGCACGAACTCTAGGGTCTAGGGTCGGTAGGCCTGGGAATGAATAAGCTCACTGCCTACCAGATAAAATCAACATGCACAAGGGAGTTAGGCTCCTATGTTTCAGTTTCCTCACCTATGATATGTGAATGAAAATACTCCTATCATGGGAATATTGGGCTGAGGGAATGAGATCACACAGTGGTTGAGAGTGTTCTCTCAATATCAATGTCCTTCTATGTCCCTAGCATATTGTAGGTGTTCAGTACATTTTACTAAGGGAGTCAGGCATACCTGTTAATGGGTCTTCTCTCTTTTAGGTCCAATAATTTTATATCAGAATTTTACTTACTACTTTACAAGATGTACTGCAAGTATGATCTGTTTGGGTTTTTTATTTTTTTATTTTTTATTTTTTGAGAGAGCCAGTGTGCATGTGTGAGTCTGGGGCGGGGAGGGAAGGAAGAGGGAGTGAATCTTCAAGCAGATTCCTTGCTGAGTGCAGAGCCACATGGGGCTCGATCTCATTACCCTGAGATCATAACCTGCATGAGATCATGATCTGAGCAGAAACCAAGAGGTTTCTCTTGGTTTCTCAACCAACGGAGCCACCTAGGTAACCCAAATATGATCTGCTTTGTTACAAAGTATAAACTAGGACAGAAGATATTATTATAGTTACATTATTTTAGTTAAGGAATGTGGCAAGCTGCTGTAACAAAAAAAAACTCTGAAAGATAAACATTTATTTCTCTTTTGGATAGGAGCAGAGAGGTAGGTGGGCAGACTGGGTGGCTTTGCTCCATGAAGTTATCTGAGCACTAAGGTTTCCTGTATCTTCTGGTTCCATTATCCCAAAGAGTATTGCCCTCTTCCACATGGTTGAAGCTATTTTACCACCTCAGCCAAGTTCAAGGGGAAAAGGACCTCCTTTGGTAAAGAGAAGAGTGAGCAGTGTCCTTTTAAGAAAATGACTGGGAGTTCACATTACTCCTATTCACATCTTATTAAACACAACTTAGTTACATGGCCATGCTTGGTTGCAAGAAAATCTGGGAAACAATTTCTAGCCAGCAGCCATATATTCAGCTAAACTTAGGTGCTACTAATAAAAGGAATAATGAAAGAATGAATATTAGGGAACAATTATAGTCTCTGCTAGTCATGGTTTTAATCATTATCTATGGGCAGTGTTCCAAGAATGCACATGGTATTTTCTGCAATATTCAGAAGTAGATAAAGGGGATATACCCATAGGAATTTTAAATCTCAGAGAAGAAAGAAGAAAAAAGTAAAAAAGATAAAGGAAGTGATAGACTGCCTGGTGAGAGGCCCAGGCAGTAAGACTTAGTAGAACCTAAGAAAAGTAGCAATCAGTGTAGGCTGAGACATCACAATGAAGGTGGGAATTCAGCTAGTCCTTGAAGTCTGGACACTTGGACAAGTAAGACCAGAGGCAAGTATGATTTAGTGGGAAGAACTTTGACCTAAGTGGGCACAGAAAAATCTGGATTTGAGCCTTACATTTGCCACATAGAAGCTGTGTGGCTTTGAGCAAATCACCATGCTTCTCTGGGCCTCAGTGTCCTTATCTATAAAATGAGAGCATATTCTTTTTATTTTTTTTTAAGATTTTATTTATTCATGAGGGGCACAGAGAGAGAGGCAGGCTCCCCATGGGGAGACTGATGTGGGACTCGATCCCAGGACCCTAGGATCATGCCCTGAGCCAAAAGCAGATGCTTTTGAGCCACCCAGGCATCCCAAATGACAGAGTTTTCAAACTGTGGTCTTATAACTCCAGTGGCTTTAGAACCCCTGCCTAGGAGCCATCTTAGGAAGGGAAGAATTAGCTGAACTGTGGAGAAGTTGAGGGGACACAGACCAACTCCACTTCAACTGGAGCTCTGCAGTTTTATCTACTAGTGTCCTCAGCAAGTCTGTTGAGCACTTCCTCTGCTTAAACGATGATGGATGCAATGCCTACGTTCACTCTTGACTCTAGGGCTCTGAAATGGAACAAATGCAAGGGAAGTAGAATTCAGTTTCACAGGCTTCGTAAAAAATGTAAGTACCATCATATGCAAAAAATAAAGAGGATCTAAATATTCTTTAGCACTTCATACTGATTTTTTTTCCTAAAAAATTTCCAGCAGATTCAGAGAGAACTATTATTTTTGACATTTTTCTTCTTTGGGAGGTGTAAAGTGCTGATGACACATTTTCAGCCAAATGTGAGGTAGGGGAATCTTTGTGCTCATAGGAATCATGAGAGGTTTTTGTCAAAGGGAAGGAGGCTCCCTAGTGTTTTTTAGTGGCTCTCTGCTGGTGGCTATCAGAACACCTTCGAGTATGGGCTGCTGGGGCTTTGCTGGCCTCACTGTGATGAGGGAAAGAACCCTACTTCTCTATGAAGTTCAGGAACAAGCACAGCTATCACAGTCTGCCCTGTGGTATATGTGACAGACCCAAATTAGCCCCATGCCGAGCCTCATGGGAATCTCCCATAATTTCTGTAAGGAGAGCATGTCGGTCAGAGCTTAGTGGAGAATGGAAACCACCAGGTATTTTTAAAAGGAATGGAGTTACTATACAGAACTTGATGCTTATAAAGTTGCCGTAGCAACTACCTCTGGACAGACTCAGTCCTCACGAGCTTGCTTGCCCGAGTAAGTAGCACCAAGCTTCTGCTTTTCTTCTGCCCTCCGTGTCCCTTGCAAGTGCAGCTCTTTGGCGGAACCCAAATTTGTATGCAGCCTCCTGATGGCAAAGGTTATCTGGGAAGTGTTTTTAGCCTTCTAGACTCTGCAATACAGGAAGGCCTACTGGAAGGAAATGCTGGGTGCCAAGTGACTCTATCCAGTCACGTTTTCCTTTATTTCAGTTGATCCGAGATCCCTAGAATTGTCAACATGATTTCTTATGGGTTGTTAACAAACACTGATTGAGCAAAAGGGCCTATTATACACTGGCTTCTTCTTACCTTCCTCTACTTCTCACTCAGAGAAGGATGGATTGTAGACCCTATGATTCAGAAGTGATGTTTGGAAAATGAAAACAAGAACAGTCATGAATTATTGAATGGGTGAGATACTGCTTCAGGATTCAGACAGCAGAGCTGCCCCACCAAGATGCCTTTGGGAAAAGGGCATATTTAGTAACATACAGCAAGCATTACAGCTAGAAGGAACCATAGAAAGCATCAGTTTAGCATGTTCCAAAGTGTGTTCCAAAAATGATTTAGATCCACATAATGCTTTGCTGAAAACAATAAAGAACAAAGTGGTCAAATACATTTGGGCAAGAGAAGGGATTCACATTAGGATATTAGAGCCCTTGTGAAACCCTGCAGTAGGGAATCTGCTTAGCTTTAACCCACTGACTTCCACACCTACTTAACCTCAGAACCTTTTTTTTTTTTTAATATAATGCCTGTTAACCTTGTGAGGAAATGGCATTCTATGGGACTAGATCTAATGGGACTGGATCTAATTCTGACTCTTCTTTCCCCATATGAGGAAGCTGAAGTCACAGCAGTGAAATTACTTGCCCATGATCACAGAAATCGCAGGTGGTAGAGCTGAGAATAACCTCAAGACTATGGACATTTAGTCTGGTTTCTTTCTTTTCTTTTCTTTTCTTTTCTTTTCTTTTCTTTTCTTTTCTTTTCTTTTCTTTTCTTTTCTTTTCTTTCTTTCTTTCTTTCTTTCTTTCTTTCTTTCTTTCTTTCTTTCTTTCTTTCTTTCTTTTCTTCTTTCTCCTTCCTTCCTTCTTTCCTTCCTTCCTTCCTTCCTTCCTTCCTTCCTTCCTTCCTTCCTTCCCTCCCTCCCTCCCTCCCTCCCTCCCTCCCTCCCTTCTTTCTTTCTTTCTTTCTTTCTTTCTTTCTTTCTTTCTTTCTTTCTTTCTTTCTTTCTTGATTTTATTTATTCATGAAAGACACACAGAGAGAGGCAGAGACATAGGCAGAGGGAGAAGCAGGCTCCCTGTGGGGAGTCCAATGTGGGGCTCCATCCCAGGACCCTGGGATCATGGGATCATGACCTGGGCCAAAGACAGATGCTCAACCACTGAGCCATCCAGGTGCCTGTGGAGTTCTTTCTTTTTACTACTCACACTATTGTGTCTAAAGAACCTTTCCTCCTTTAAATCTCCAGGCATCTTCTTTAAGGCAACAGTTGCTAAGAGAAAGATTACTAAAGGAAAATCATATTCTTTTACCCATAGGTTGCCACAACCGGCATTATCACAGATGCCAAATGGGGAAAACAAAGAGAAAGTCAACCATTTAGTATATGTTTGCCTCCAAATAATCAGTGTTTTGAGACCAGCTGGGATATTCCTAGACCCTTCATCTTTCTGTTTACCAAATTGCAGATCACCAGGAAGTGACACGAAGTATATGATCTATTACCGAAACTAATTACCCCCAAAACTAGTGACCTTAGAACAATAAACCTTTATTATATCTCACACAGTTTCTGTGGGAATCTATGAATGGCTTTGATGTGTGATTCTGGTGCGGAGTTTCTCGTGAGGCTGCAGTCACAATGTCAGGCAGGACACAGTCATCTGAAGGTTTCACTGGGGCTGGAGCATCTCTTCTCAAGATGGCTCACCCATAGCCTGGGAAGTTTATTCTAGCTGCTGGCAGGAGGCATTACTTCCTTGCCATATGGACTTCTCCACAAGGCTGCTTGAATGGCCTCATGACAGACATGGTGGTTGGCTTTACCCAGAGTGAGTAACCCAAGAGAGAGAGCAAGGAGAGAGCCACAGTGCTTTTTATGACTGAGGCTCAGAAGCTACATACAATCACTTCTGTCATATTCTACATTTATTATAAATGAGCAACTATGTCCAGTCTACATATAAGGGAAACTCTCCCTTTTGGAGGAACAAATGTCAAAAAACTTGTGTACATATTTTAAAACTACCATATCAAGAAAAAGTTGTAAGAAAAATGATGCTAATTAAACGACTAAAACATAAGGAACATATTTGAGCCAGAAATCCATTTAGGACAAGAACAAGTGCTAATTGGAAAGTCTGAAAGAGATCAAGAATTTAAATTTACATGGGATCTGAAGTCTCAACCTGAATCACTGGCACAGACATCCTTGAACTTCTTGCAATGAAACACTTTTTAAAAGATTTGTTTATTTATTTGAGAGAAAGAGTGAGAGAGAGCAAGCGCACACGTGTGTGTGTGTGTGTGTGTGTGTGTGTATGCATACGCATATGCTGGGGGAGGGACAAAGGGAGAGAGAACCCTGAAGCAGATTCCCTGCTGAGCGCGGAGCCCAGCACCCTGAGATCATAACCTGAGCCGAAATCAAGAGTCAGATACTCAACTGACCTAGCCATCCAGGGGCCCTGCAATAAGACACTTTTGAATAAGAAAACTTCTGAAAAAAAAAAAAAAAAAAAAAAAAAAAAAAAAAGAAAACTTCTGAAAGAAAACTTCTCTTGTGGCCACTGTGACTGGGAAGGTAGGTTAAGGATCTGACCCAAGGATAAGCAACATAGAGAGCATATCCACTGTTTTGACTTGTATCCATCCAAGCAAACTTTTCCTTTCTTCAGCCTTTGAATTTTCTATGTGTTGCAATATCCCAACATGACCAAGACAGTCAAATTCCAGCTCTAGCCTTCACATCTTTTTTTTTTTCTTCTGAAGGTTTATATCCATTTCTCTATGCTCTCTGAAAGCAAGATATCATGATCTAATTGCCTAAGAATTTATTTCCAAATAGATGTTGACAGAGCCTGAAAATCTCAGAAAGATCAGTCAGATCATATTATCTTCTTTATTCAATATTTTTTTTAAAATTAAAAAAATACCCAGCTATGATCCTGAAAGAACTTTCCTTTGTGGCACCTGGGGTATTCAGTCAATCAACAAGCATTTCTTGGACATATGATAAAGACGAGAGGCTCTCTAGGACTCACGTAATATTTGGGAACTAAACAGAAAACAGATGCAGATAAAACAATGATCACAAAAGTGAGAATTAGAGAGAGAGGAATGGCCTGAGGCAGTTGTATGAGAGAGGTCAATTTTAAGGAAACTGTCCCAGAAAAGATGAGTCCTTGCTTGGAGCTTAAAACAATTCTCAATATTTGTGGGCAATTGGGCAACGGCTAGGAGGTAAGAGAAGAAAGCCTGAATGTTTGGCCATTGGAGAGAAGAGAAAAGAGTGGGCCCGAATATGATGGGAGACAAGATTAAAAGGGTAGGGTGAGGAGGATGATCAAAATGGATCCAAACAAACTGAGCTACAAAGAGTTTGGTGTAACTGGAGCAAATCCTTTTCAAGAGTTGAACTTTTTTTTTTTTTCTGTAGACTGCTTCTCAAAACAAAATAAGCAAAACAAAACAAATAGCAACAAACCTTTCCCATTCATAGAGACTCTTCTAAGGCTAGATTGAGCCTATAGGCCCCTGTAGGGAGATATGGGCTTCAGGTTCAGTCTCTCCTTCTGGGGCACATTCCAATCACCATCAAGACTGAAAATCCACCAATAGTATGTGGAGAAAAGGCTGGGGAGAGGCCAGTAACTGACTGGTTGACTGATAGATATGTTCATTCAACGAGGTTACAGTGAATGCCCTCTGGTTTGAGAGACAAGTAGGATTAAATATGTTGTTCATGGGGCTAGCGCAAGATGGCAGGCAAGTCTCCATTTATTCATCATACGTTTCATTTCTCTCTCTCTTCCTTTTGTGTAGAAATTGTTGAAGGATTTTTTTCATTGAAAATTGATTCTGATCCTGCTATGTATGTGTCAGGGACTGTGTTAGGTACTGAGAATCCCAAATTGACTGAAGCATCACGTCGACAATGTGACAACAAACTTAAAGCCTGAATACTTGGTTTTCTGTTTCTGCCTGTTGCTTTGCCAAAAGGGGAGCTATTTCTCCTGGAACAGAGTGGACAAATGTGCAGCAGGTGAACAGAATCATATATGCTCTCCAGTTGTTATACCAGCTGTGTCACACTGACATTGGCCTCCACCTGTCCAAATCCTGCTTCTACCAATTCAGAACCAAGTTATTTTTATATTTATATCAAGAGATAACCCAAGTGGTGATGGAAGTTCTTTAATACTGAATTTGGAACCTAATGCGTTGTAGTTTCTGGAAACCCATATACTAGGCAGCTACTTTCATAGGATAGACACAAAACATAAATTATAGCAATAGTCAAGAGACTTTTCAGCTGCTGGTGGTTTTTCAGCTGCTGGTGGTGGAGGAGTTGATACTCTCATTTTGGATGGGGTGATGAACCTTGGACCCTGGGAGGGACTGACCCAAAGTCATCTGACACATAGCTGGATGTAGAGGATGAGCCAGGGCTACTCAAATCTCCTGGCTTTGAATCTGTGCTCTTTTTATTAAGCCAGTGGTGATATAACCCACCAGATGAGTGCAGATTTTAATCTCACTCATCGAGAAGCATGCTGGGCATACATCTCACACATACACATCATGGTGGTTCCTAGGTGGTTGATCCTCATCACCCTTTGACTTCAGTTTTTCTTTTCCTTTGCAAAATGGCTATTGCCCAGAGCCAGCATCTCTTCTCCAAAAAAGTATCATGCCAGAAGGGTTTTTGGAAACGGCCTTGATATCTGTCAGAAGCCAGATGATTCGCAGGGATGAACCAATGCATATAACAAGGATACCTGATTGGATTACCAATTAGCCATCTCCACCTCTGGAGGGTGGTTGGAAACAACAGAAAAGGCAGTGTTTAGTTTGGGTAATTACCAAAAGGGCTTATCATTCTCATCAAGGCATCAACATGGCACATTAGACCTCCTTCAAGCTATTCCACAGAAATTTCCCTCTCCAGATGCTCCAGCAAGAGTAAACTTGCCATGCAAACATTGAGTTATTGTGTCTGAGCTACAGAAGCACCTCTGTGTCAGTGAGAGGGGAGAAACTGGCTAACCTGCATCTGTTTTTAATAATGTCTCTGCTGTTGGGAAGTTTTGGAAGCTGCAGGTAAAATATTCCCATATAAAAGTGAGGCTGGCCTGGGATGTATCATCTTACCTTTACCTGAAAGAGGCTCTTTGGTTTCAGTAGGCCCTGGGAGGGACAGGCAGATGTTTTCTCCATCTGGATCCAGCAAGAAGTGTCCCACTGTGGGGTCTCTTGGATATTCTTGAAAGTAAGCACAGGCATGGATAGTGTTAGCACCAGTGCAGGGGAGGCAGGCTTAACTTGGGCTGTGCTCCCTGAATCCCCAGTGGGTAGATGCCAGTATGCTCAGGTGCTTGCCAGAGCGCAGGCTCAGCCCTACTCCTTGGATTCAGCAGAGCAGGGCCATCATTTAGGCCCCTTCCTCTGGACATCAGTTTGAGATGAACAGGGTGGGGCTGCCACTAGCCTATGTCATGCTTTGTGAGAGTCTGGCAAAGGGACCCCTCTGGACTCAAGCAGCCCTACATAAGCAAGGCTAGGTTTGCGAGGAGCCCCTTCTTCTAGGGGTATGTAGCCCAGCCCCTGGACACAAAGCTTGGGGACTCCAGCTTCTGCTTCCTCTGTCCATCATGTGTCTCTATGCGGCACTCTACAGCACAGCCGTACCCTATGGATCAATGCTGGGGCTGCTTTGTGACTTTTCTCATTTGTGAGGCTAATGAGAAGGAAGCTGTTTAGAAGAATTGAAGGTGTTTCTATAACCTTCCCTTCCCTATCACTGAGGTAAAGGGCTCAGGAGTAGAGCTGGCCACTGTCCACAGTGGATACTTAAGGGACACACACACACACACACACACACACACATACACAGAGGCATTGCACACACACAGAAACTCACACATATTTTTATAGAGTTGTGCACACACACGTATATATGCAAAGCAACCACACATACACATGCATGCATAACCACATATGCTGGTGTGCATGCATGGATGTACACGTACCATGCATGAATGAAGACACACATCAACACATGCAAACTTGTTCTCAGGCATGCATGCATACATGCATAATCACACACACACACACACATATATATATATATATATATATATATATATATACACAAGCACTCACATAGGCTTGTAAGCATACACATACCTCATACACACATGTGCTCTCATACATACACTCATTCATTTATGCACACTTAGCCTATACACTTGAGGCTTTAGATTGCACTCTTATCATAGTCCTGACCTTGGCATTCATTCTAATCAGATTTTCCCTTTATGAAAATGTCGGACTATGGGTGTGTGTGTTTGTGTTTGCTATGGTTTGTCCTGGGCTATGCAACCTCCTAGGAACACCCTATTACTGACATGACCATACCAAAGTTTGGTTCATTTGTATCAAATTTAATAGAGGATCACTGCCAGGCAAATATAAAAGGGAGGGGGCTATAAGAGAAAGATTCCATGCCATAATAGTTTATAAGTGAAAATGAGGTCTTTGGAGAGAGTGAGAGCTGGGGGGAGAGAGGGGTTTGATTTTGACCATTTCAGTGACAGAGAAGCTGTAAACACATAAGGGATTTACTGATCTATGTATTTAATTTATGCTTACAAGGCTTCAACTATATATGCTTGGGAGAGGGAGGGAGGAGAGAGAGAGGGAGAGACTTAAATCGTGAGGCATCCTGTCCCTGAGTGAATATGAGATGAAAATGAAAGATGCCATACCTGCTGTCTTTGTGGCTCTCGGTTCCTACATGCCTCTCAGAGTGTGAGTTTCTCACAGCCCTGAGTGTGATTCTGCTGTTAACAGAGGTACTTTCTTCACATTGTCTGGCACCCAAGCATACACCAATCTCCTTCATCTGGTGTTCAACCAAAGACAGCAGTCCAACACTCTCATGAAGGAGGAACAGCTGGCTGGGCTGAACTTTCTAGAAAATAGTTTGTCAGGTGTCCAGAATGGCACCTCCCTAAGGAACATTCAGGGGTAATTTGGACTCTAAGCAATTTTTGCTTTATGAGCTGCCTTTAGATCACAGCCCCCATGGAAGCTATTACTACTGCACTGCCTCTGCACTATTGCTCTTCTATAAGCATCTTAGTCTCCTTCTAGACTGTAAGCTCTTAAAGATAAGAACTTTAAGTGGGCCTAAGTCATAGAGGAAGTGGATTTGCTTTGCCTCACCCTTCAATAGAAATCCTTCTCTCTCTATGGACAGGCCTCAGGCTCTGCCCTGGGCTGGAGGGTGACTTCTCTCTGGGGACTTTTCCTCTTGGAAAAGTCATGTCACCAGGCTCCCTTGGCCCAGGGAGGGTATTGAGTACGCCTGGTAAATCCAGTAGCGTGTCTCCCTGATGAGCAAAGGGGGCTGTGTCATCACACACTGCTGCCAGGAGTGAGGAGAGCACAGAACAGCTTGGCAGTGCGTGTTGGTGCAGCAAACCCTTAAAACATGTACTAACTCTTTTAGGAATATGCATGGTGAACGTTAATCCCAGACATTGTTGGAAACACTGCTGATTTCCCCTTTACAATGGGGTGGTTTTCAGACAGTTTACATCACAGCTGCTGTGTGGCCCTGGCAGACGATTAAAATGATCCCAGAGCAACAGACAAGCTGAGGCGGGGTGGGGATGGGGGTGGGGGGGAGCATCTGCATACCCCAGGAGTGATTACCTTGTTCTTCTGCTGGAAGGGCCCCCCTGGCCCTTCTCACATCCAAGGGGCCTATGGAACTGCTGCAGCTTGATGTCCTGGGTTTGTCCAGGCCCTGCTGGCCCTCTGGACTTTTTCTTCCTTTAATCAGGGACAGTGGTGGGGTCACATTCTGGAATAGGGCATCAACGTCTTCCAAAGCAAAAGAAGAAAAAACATGAGTGAGAGAACTTCTGAATCAGCAAGAAGGAGAAAGAACCTTTTGTTGTTGTTGTAGTTGTTGTTTTGGTTTGTTTGTTTTTCTATGTGGTTGATGACTCCTTATGCTTAGGCTAGTTAATTCCACTCATTCATAAGTTTGTCCCTCTTTTATAGCTTTGCTAAGGAGTGGAGGCCAAGGTGGCTAGCACAGTGGCCCTTCAGTTGGGGAGCTTCCAAGAGCTGGAAGGACTGGAATAGTGGTTGTTGTTATCATCTTTGCTGAAAGACTCCTGAGAGAGAAAGAAGACTGGGGAGGCCTGGAGATCTTACAAGCCCCTAGAACAAAGGCTCAAACTAGAAAGACTCCAGCTTTAGAGCTCATGGGATTGTTGGCTAGAGTTCCAACCACAAAGCAATTTTTCTGAGCAGAACCGATGATCACATGGCTCCTCAAAGGTCAGAAAGTACAAAGTAGCACCTTCCAGATGGTAGTTAGAAAGTAATGAGATTGATGATAATGCTCCACAAAACACATCCTGCCCTCCACTTCTGTTCTCTTGCTGCAGTTCTTTTTTCAAAATCAGTAGGGACTACTCTAGGAAGGGTGAAACCCACTAATCTAAGTGATTGAGACCTTGTCTTAATCTCTGGGAGTGATCTTTATTTCATATTCAACACACTGTTGCTGCTGTGTTTAAAAGCTGGCTTCAAGCGCGATTTCAAAGTATCACAGGCTACTTATTTATTACAAAGGGAAAAGGTGCCTTTACAATGGAGAAATCCAGTAGACACCACCTTTAACTAAATAATAAATTTTAACATTCCCTGTAATGAAACAAATGATAACAAATGGAATAAATATGAAGGGATATTTCTTGCCTCTTGGTGTGATATGCTGAGGACATATCATCACCTACATACTATTCTTGCCAAAAATGTTGGATCTGAATCTAATTACAAGGAAACAGACAAATTAAAATCAAGAGTAATTCTGAAAAGTGACTAGCCTATCTTCTTCAAAAATGTTGATATCATGAAAAACAAGATTCTAAAGAAATGGGACAATTAAATACAGTACTAATTCTGAGTAGAATCCTGGACTGATTGGGGGAAAAAACTATAAAGAATGTTATTGGTGGGCAGCCCGGGTGACTCAGCGGTTTAGTGCAGCCTTCGGCCCCGGGGCGTGATCCTGGAGACCCGGGATCGAGTCCCACGTTGGCCTCCCTACGTGGAGGCTGCTTCTCCCTCTGCCTGTGTCTCTGCCTCTCTCTCTCTGTGTCCCTCATGAATGAATGAATGAATGAATGAATGAATAAATAAATAAATAAATAAATAAAATCTTTTTTTTTTAAAGAACGTTATTGGTATAATTTTGAAAATTTGAATATGGACTATATATTAAAAAATAAATTTTCTTGAGTGTGGCAGTTATATTGTGGTTATGAGGAAGAAAAATCATTGCTCTTAGGACATATGTGCTGATAAGGGAAGAAATATACAAAGTCTGTAATTTAATCTCAATGGTTCAGCAATAAAATAAGTATGGTATATGTGCATATATAAAATCTGGTTTTATTTTTATGATATTAAAGGTGAGATGATCCAGGGCTAAGCAAGAAAATGAGTACATGCAACCTCTGGCAACAGGACAGTCCTGCTTAGTAGCTTTCAACACCCTTGCCCCAGGAATCTCCTTATTATTTTTTAAGACTTATTTATTTTTTTTTAGGGGGAGGGAAGAAGAGGGGCAGAGGGAGAAGGAGAGAAAGTCTCAAGCAGATTCTGCACTCAGTGGGGAGCCTGGCATGGAATTTGATCTCATGACCCTGAGATCAGGACCTGAACTGCAACCAAGAGTCATACACTTAACTGACTGAGCCACCTGCCCCAGGAATCTTTGTAGGAAAGATTGTCATGCAAACCTTGCCTCTTTAGATTCTTTTCTTTATGCATCTACCACTAGATTGGGTCACATACTGAACTAACTCACACAAGGTATCAGAGACTTATTTGACCAGCTTCCCCTTGGCAGGGTGGCAGAGGATGAACAAGTTCTAGATATTTGGTGGACATGGCAGCCCAAAACAGAGAACAGTGTGAAGTGAGAAATACCAAAGATAAAATTCAATGGTGTTGCCATTGATCCCAATGAGTCAGACTGTGTGCTGGACATTGTGCTCACAGGTGGAAAGCTGCTCTCCTATCTGTTTGCACACAGAGTGACCCTTGTCCATATTTGGATTATTTTTGGAAAGGAAACTTCAGAGGCTTTAGGATAATTAACTCTCACTTAAGAGATAAACAAGCCCTTGCCCCAATAATCAAAGGAAGCTCTCAAAACTGAAATATCTCAAGAACATCCTGATCTGGATTCATTGTTTTGCTTATTCTGGAAGACAGTACAGTGTAATGGGTAGGAGTACAGATTCTGGCATCAGAAGGCCTGAGTGCCAGTGCCAGCTAGGCCACTTATATTTGTGTGACCTCAAACAAATTACTTATCTTTCATGGCTTCAGTTTTCTGATCTGTGAAGTGAGGTAGGATTGTTATGAGGAGTAGTGAGATAAACTAAGGATGGGCCCTGGCACAGAGGAAGAACTCCATAAATATGAATGCTCATCCTTCTACTTGTGATTACTACTAGTCCGAGATCACTTAGCATTTGTCACACAGTCATTTTGCCCTTTGGAAAGAAGGTTTGGTTTTCTGAAGATGAAGGGCTTTCTAAATATGACCCATTATTTCCAGCCTGTCAACACATAAAAAAATACACTTAGCTACACTCATGTGTATAGTTTCAAATGTCCATATGATGTCTTGAAAAATGGGAGGGAAGTCTTTTATTAATATTATGAATTTTAATGAATAAATTGATCAGAAATGGAACTCCCTTGGCTAAAAATGTAGGATAAACTATAAAGTATGCAGCAAATTTTAGTAAGTTTGGTTGCTATTTTATATCTACAACCAGAAACTATTAGTAGGGGGATGATTCAGTGAGTAAGTTGCATGAGCTAGAAACTATGTTGGTTTTGTTATAGCGCTTTGGTTAAAGATAGCTACTGACTGAATTAAGTCATCTTCAAGTGGCAGGGGAGGAACGAGCCTCCCTTATAGCTTCTCATGGCTGAGAACCCTTATGTGTCTTGCCTTGCTTTCCTTCAGGGTGAGAGTTCTGTGGGGTGCTGGAGGGAATGAATAGCTACCTTGACATGAGAGCATGTCCTTGCCTGTGTCCACTGGGAGATGTACTGTTAACTCCCTTGACTTTTCTGGGGATGCATGCTTCAGGGGAGGTTTCCATAAAGGCCTGGCCTTTTCTTCTGTTTCCGGTCCTGACTCAGGCTGTGGGGCACCTGGGAGACAAGGAGAAAGCCAAGTTTTTTAGATGTCTGTGGTTTTTGCCAGCTGTCTCTTCTTTTGGAGGCCCGTCTCTCCCCTTCTCACATATGTGGTTTGGGTGGAGCTGTGTCTATTCCCTGACTGTGGGGTATGCAAGTGACTGAAGCCTAGCTAATGAACACACCTCACTGTCTTAGCTGCATTGATTGGGTCCAGATTGGGCATACAACTCACACCTGGCCAATGAGAGGAAATTCTGGTACTTTTCAAGAGCTTTTAAACAGCATATCCTTTCTAGTAGGGTTAACAGATAAGAGGTTAGCATGAAATTGCAGGAGCAATTCATGGATTTTGAAATCTATCTTTACTACCATATGGGAACATACGAATATGACCAGAAGACACCTTCTTCTAGATTCTACACTTTCTCCTCCTTTAAAAACCTTTCTCTGAAGAGGATGACCCTGGGGAGGGTCGACCATGATTTAGGAGAAGCTTACATTAGGGAGACCCACATCCCCAGTCCTTACTGGCCTGCCTGTGTTCTGTCAGGAGCACCCAAACACAGGGGGCCTACCTCTTCTGTGTGATTTTCCTTTTGGGGGGTTTTGGGTATGGAAATGAATCTCCACTGGGAAGATGAAGAGCTCTGCTGGAGGTTCACTGGCTTTAAATGGACTCCTCAGGGGATCCAGGACTCTGGGTTGTTCTTCTGAGATAGGGGGTAATTTCAAAGCCTTTGGTACCTGAGAAAAATTTTAAAATAAAACAAAACCCAACATGGCAGGTATTTTAAAACTGCTGCTTGCAGAGGACAAATGACACTGTATCTCTTTGTAAATCTAGTGCCAGGGGCTGCTGGGTGTGATGTAGCTTCAGTATTCATGGCTGGGAAGTAGAGCCAACCAACCCAGGAGCTAGCTATCTGATCCAGGAGCTAGCTGGTGCTGCTTTTTGGGAAGCCAGCAATGCCCCTCCCCTAGTCCACTCCCTCACTCCTCTGAGAAGTATAAACGTGATAGATTTAACAGCCTTCCAGACAAAATATAGTCTTTCTTTGTCTTGCAGCTGGGAAATTATGCCAGTTGGAATATAGTTGAGATTTCTGTGTTTAGGGAGGGAGGAACCTCTACATATGTTGCTAAGGGAAAAAAGCAAGGTACAGGACACTGTGCAACCTTTCAGGTTAGAAAGGGCTGAAAGTAGGAATATGCATTTGTGCTTGCTTACTTTATGTAAACTGTCTAAGCCTCAATTTCTTTTTCTGTAAAATGGGAGTAATTGTACTTCCTGCCTCATAAGTTTGCTGTATTACATGAGCTAATTATACGTAGTTACAATAATGTTTGGAATTAGAATTTCTTCTGTATTTCTTTGAGAGTAGACTCTTCTCTCATTAGGTTTAGTGCCCAATCTCGCCACTTGCAGGATATCTAGGCATCTCTACACTTCTGCGATGTGGACATAGCTAAAAATGAATCACCATGTGACAGAATCAGCAACACCTTTAGCACAGTTTTTGTGTCCTAAAAACCCCCAAATGTGTGTGTGTGTGTGTCCAGAGAGAAAAAGTCACAGAGAGAGAGAAACATGGGGGTAGTACTTAGAGCCTCCTCTTTCCAGTTATTCACAAGTCGCTGAGGGGCACATGAGTGGCACAGTTGTTTGAGTGTCCAACTCTTAGTTTCAGCTCAGGTTGTTATCTCAGTATAGTGGGATTGAGTCCTGTTTTGGGCTCCACACTCAGCATAGAGTCTACTTGGGTTTCTCTCTCCCTCTCTCTGCCCCTTCCCACCTCTCTCTCTCTCTCTCTCTCTCTCTCTTTTTCAAATAAATAAATCTTAAACAAACAAACAAACAAACAAACAGGGGCATCTGGGTGGCTAAGTGTCTGCCTTTGGCTCAGGTCATGATCCCAGGGTCTTGGAATCGAGTCCTGCTCAGGCTCCTGCTCTGCAGGGGACCTGCTTCTCCCTCTGCCTCTCTCTCTCTCTCTCTCTCTCTCAATCTCACATGAATAAGTGGGTAAAATTTTTGAAAAACAAAACAAAAGTTGCTGAAAATTTCTCTTTTTAGTCTTAACACATGAACTTGGCTCTGTGAAATGTACATGTGTGCTAGGTTTCAAGGAGTTCAGTTTCACGGGAGGAAAAATAAAAACGTTTCTCATTTTTTTAGTGTTCAAAGAGAAAAAAATGATCAGAAACACGCATAAGCATCCTTCATGTTTAGAGTTGAATGAGGAAGGAAATTCAACCAGGTATATGCAGGGTGATATTTAGGACTTCAAGACAGTAAGAAAATGATTAATCAAATGCACGCACATAGGATCTTTATGTTCCTGGCCTTCACTTTCCAGGTGCCAGCTGCCCACTAACTGCCCTTTTCTGAATACTGACCTTGTGC